>NC_091090.1:5772575-6075606 GCF_032405125.1 Capricornis sumatraensis | reverse complement strand
CACCTGGAGTAACAGGCAAATTTGGCCTTGGGTTACAGAATGAAGCAGAGAAAAGGCTAATAGAGTTTTGCCAAGTGAACACATTGGTCATTGTGAACACCCTCTTCCAACAACACAAGAGAAGACTATACATAGGGACATCACCGGATGGTCAATACCAAAATCAGATTTGCCAGTAATAACACTTCAGATTCTTTGATGAGAGGAGGGGGTGAAATATTATATCAATGAATAAACATCTTTCTGGATTTGATATTATATAAAAGCAGACCACTTCTTAGTTATTTTTGCCTTAAAAATTAAATATACACTAATTGGACTGAACGTAATGTAAAGTTTTCAACATCAATTAAATGGAACATGTTCCAGAAAGAATTTTTATAAAAAAGGAGGAAATTTGGATTTTGCTATGTAAATTAGTGCAAGGGTAATAAGCTCGAAAATATTGTGGGTTCTGTTCCATATCCATTATAGTAAAACGACTTCTGCAAAAAAGCAAGCTACATAAGTTTTTTGGTTTCTCAGTGCATATAAAAGTTATTTTTCTACCATATTACAGACTCTTAAGTATGCAATATCTCTATGTCTAAAAATATACATACCTTAATTTAAAAATACCTTATTGCTTTAAAATGATAACCATCACCTTTAGCAAATCATCATCTTTTGGCTGGTGGAAGTTTTTGCCTCAGTGTTGATTGATGAGAGTGGTTTAGTCTCTAAGTCATGTCCAACTCTTGCAAACCCATGAACTATAGCCAACTGATCAGAGTGGTGGTTGCTAAAGGTTGGGATGTCAGTTTCTTAGTGAGGCAACAGTGAAGTTTGGAACATCAGTTGACTCTCCCATTCATGAATGATTTCTCTGTAATCTGCAATGCTGTGTGGTAGCATTTTATCCACAGTAGAATCTTCTTTCAAAATTGGAGTCAATCCTCTTAAATACTGCTGTTGCTTTATTAACCAAGTTAATATAATATTTTTGTTGCAATTTTTTTGTAATTATTTCTTGTAATTTCAGTAATCTTCACATAAGTAGAGACCATTTCAAGATACCAGTTTTATTGCTCATCCATAAGAAGCAAAACCTTATCAATTAAATCTTTATCATGAGAGGGCAGAAATTCAGCCACATCTTCAGGCTCCTCTTCTAATTCTAGTTCTCTTGCTATTTCCACCACATCTGCTGTTACCTTCTCCACTGAAGTCTTGTTCAAAGTCACCCATGAGGATTGGAATCACCTTCTTCCAAACTCCTGTTAATGTTGGTTTTCTGACCTTCTCCCATGAATCATACATGTTTTTCATGGCATCTAGAATAATTAATTATTTCTAAATTTCAATTCCCTTTGTCCAAATTCATCAAAGGAGTTATCATATATGACAGCTATAGCATTGCAAAATGTATTTCTTAAATAATAAGACCCGAAAGACAGAAATTGCCCATTGATCCACGGGTTAAGGATTGGATGTTGTGTTATTAAACAAGGAAAACAACATGAATCACATTGCACATCTCTTTCAGAGTTCTGGGGTGATCAGGTGTATTTTCCATAAGCAGTAGTAATTTTAAAGCATTCTTTTTCTCTGAGCAGTAGGTCTCAACAGCGAGCTCAAAAAATTTCAGTAAACTATGTTGTAAACATATGTTCTGTTATCAAGTTTTGTTCTATTTATGGAGAACAGGCAGGGTAGATTTAGAATGTTCAGAATAATAAATGAGTCTTGTCTTCACCTTAAAGTCACCTGCTGAATCACCACCTAACAAGAAAGTCAGCCTGCCATTTGAAGCTTTGAAGCCTGGCACTGATTTCTCTTCTCCAGCTATGAAGTTCCTAGATTGATGTCTTCTTCCAATAGATGACTGTTTTGTCTATGTTGAAATCTGTTGTTTATTGCAGCCACCTTCACAAATTACCTTACCTAAATCTTCTGGACAACATGTTGCAGCTTCTACATGAACACTTACTGCTTCATCTTGCACTTTTACATTATGGAGATGTCTTCTTTCCTTAAAGCACACGAATGAACTCTGTTGTTTTCAGAGTTTTCTTCTATAGTTCTCACCTCCCTCAGCCCCCACAGAATTGAGGGGAGTTAGGATCTTGCTCTGGATTAGGTTTTGGACTAAGGGAATGCTGTGGTCATTTGATCTTCCACCCAGAGACTCAATCTTTCTCTGTATCAGCAATAAAATTGTTTCACCTTCTTATAATTCATGTGTTCACTTGTGTAGTAGCACTTTGGATTTCCTTTATGAACTTTTCCTTTGCATTCACAGCTTGGTTAACTGTTTGGTATAGGCCTAGCTTTCAGCTATCTTGAGTTTTGACATACCTTCCTCATTGAGCTTAATCATTGCTAGCTTTTGACCTAAAACAAGAAATGTGAGTCTTCTGTTCACTTGAACACTTGGAGGCCATTGTAGGGTTATTTATTGGCCTAATTTCAATATTGTATCTCAAGCAATAGGGAGGCCTAAGGAGAAGAAGAAAGATGGGTGAATTGCCAGTTGGCAGAGCAGTCAGAACACACACAACATTCCTTAAGCTCACTGTGTTAGGTGTGTGGTTCACGATGTCCCAAACCAATTAAACTAGCAATATCAAACATCTCTGATCACAGAGCATCACAACAAGTATAATAATAATGAAAAAATTTTAAATATTGCAAAAGTTACCATAATCTGAACAAACAGAAAGTGAGCAAATGTTGTTGGAAAAATGATATGAAACAGACTTGATTTAGGGAGGGTTGCCAAAAATTCTCACTTTGTTAAAAAAAAAAAAAGAATATCTGCAAATCAAACAAAATGAGTTATGGCTGCATGAAAAGTAAAAATCATTTGAGTAATGAATCATTTTGTATGTTTCATGTTTTGTTGGACACGTATTTCAAATTATGGAATAATTGAAACTTGGAAGAGCAAGGAAAATTTTTGGATATAATAAAACATTATCAAAGCAAACATTTATTTTATGAAGAATCAAAGGGCTATATAAACCTATGTAATTTTGCTTGACTATTACTAGTTTTGGCTAATGATTGGGAAATTAGTAGAGAGAAAAAGGAGTATAACGTATGCCCCAAACTTAAGAAATATCAACATGAGATAGATGCACAGTTTACATAATCAAATGTTCCAAACACACTTAATAGCAGGACGTTTGCCTAGAGGGCAATATTCTTCATAAAATGATACTTAAATAAATATATTTTTTTATTCATTTCTTATGTTGTTGTAAGTCATTCACCTATGTGTTTTTCAAATATTTTCAAATTGTATCACAGCTTTAACAGTTTCCAGACATTGATTCAAGCCAATCAAATTCAAGCAATATTTACCAGGTGCTTAAGGTAAAATGGTCTCTATTCCAACCACTGCCACACAGACATAACTGCAGCCTCTATCTTAAGAAAGTCAGTTGACATACACACTTATAAAATAGTATGATGAATCAGTGGTGGGCTATAAATGGTGGTTATGGAGGAAAGACAGAAAACACGGGAAATCTGAGCAGTTAGAAAAGAGGACCAAGCTGGAAGAAATGGAAATTCAAGGAGATGTGGGAGGGGACACATGATTAAAAGCAGAGGGCAACGTGAATCAGCTGGTCTAGGCACCACTGATATCATGGCATTCCAGGTTTGCTGAAGCACTCAATTCAGCACCAAGGAAGGACCAGTATTTCTAATGTCTTAGAATGTGGTAACTAAAATCATGGTTGTTTTTTTCTTTTGAATTAAATATCTTTTTAAAAATGTGACTTTTTAGGACAACAATCATTAATAAGTATAATAAATAGCAGCATATTAAATAGACATGTGCAATGTAGCTTAATATAGTATAGAATAATGAAAATATAATAACATAATATGCATAGCATCATATTATATGCCATAATTTATACTATATAATATAATATTAAATAGACATGTGCAATGTAGCCTAATATAGTACAGAATAACGCAAATATAATAACATAATATGCATAGCATCATATTATATGCCATAATTTATACTATATAATAACATTTGTTGAAAGCTTATGTACCAGACATTGCACCAAGTACTCTGTATCCAATTTTATCCTCAACAAATCATTTGAATTGCATAGTATTACCAGCCCCATTTTACTGAGTGAGGAAATAAAAATAAAGAAATAAACGTCCAAAATCTTACTGTTACAATGTATTGGAATCCAGATTATTTTAGATACCTTCTGTGAACACTTCATCTTTCTCTGCACCATTCTGAGGTAATAATTAACCTTTCACTAATTGAATTTACAAGCAAAGAACTTTTAAGAGATGAGTTTTCAGTTCTAAGGAATTGCTTGTGATTTGCTCTGTCTCCAGAATGACATGGAATTTTTTATGGAAAAACTAGTAACCCCATTTGTCATTGATTTCCCTTGAGGAAGAATTATTTGCTTCCTAAAGCTTTTTAACTCACTAACCCAATTTTTTACCACTTAACTACCACTATCCATTTAGTCATACATGAGTAGATCACCATTATCATATTTTTAAAATTTTTTTCTGTCTTCTTTCTTTGAATTGGCAAGTTTCTCTCCAAAAGTGGACACACATTTTATGCTTTTTGAAGGCTATAGATTATACACTTAGCCCAAAAACAACATCAGTACTTACTCTTAACCTTGATTAAACTAAAGTTATATTCTGAAACTACCTCATATTATATTTCTCCCATGAGCATAGACAAAATTAGTGTTAATTTGCACTGTCCTTAATTTGTTTTTCTAACTTTAGAAACTTTGAACTATATTTCTGATATTTAAAATAAGAACTATATCAACAGCTTAAGCAACTTCTCTTTGATCTGTTATAATTAAATCCCACACACTCCCACCCAAAATTCTTCCTTCCTTTTCTCAACCTCTCTCCATTGAATCAAAAACACTTACTGTGTGTGAGATTTTTACCTTATGCTGTAGGCTTATATTATTTTATAAGGTACTTTCATTTTGAAACTTAAGAGAATTTTACTCCTATTAATTAACAGGAAAAAAATTATGATTTTTAAAAAATGTTTGACATAAACAATGTGCTATAAAATGAAATCCTAGTTAAGCTTAAAACTAGTCATTTTCCATTTACCCCTCATCGAAATCCTTAATATCTGATGTCATTAACATTAATAACATAGCTATTTTAATCAGGGAGTCATTTATAAATGTTAGTGTGAAAAAAAAAATCACTGGAAGAACTCACTAAAATGAAAATTGTCTGGTTCCTACACAGGATGCTGGGGTAGGGTACAAGAACATCTGTAACAAACTTCACTATAAAATACTAATGAAAAGGAGGCTTTAGGCTACCGAAAAAAAAAAAAAAAAAAACAGAATCACTGTGTCAGAGAGATGCTACAAAACACTCAAGCTCACACAGCTGTACTTTAGCTAAGGAAATTCTTTTACACATCTTCCCTGGAAGCTCACATAACTTACTTATTTTTAAATATGTATTGGGGTGAAAATGTACATTTAGTAAGATACATCCTTTGTAAGAATATAACTCAAGATTTTTTAGTGAATTCATTAAATTGTGGTAATCATTATCACCATCAGACTTTAGGATATGCCCATTATGTCAAAAGCTTCCTTATACTCTTTGGAGTTTGCTACTTGCTTTCTGTCTCAATGTTTTTTTTTTTTTTTTTCTTTACACTTCATGTAAATGTAATCATTCACTGTGTGATTTTTCTTGGTCTGGTTTCTTTGATTTAACATAATGATTTGAGACCTATCCATGTTATATCATGTATCAGTGGTTTGTTCTTTTTCACTGATGAATAGTAGTCCTTTGTGCAGATTTACTATATTTTAAAAGTAAATTGTCCACCTCATGCGAAGAGTTGACTCATTGGAAAAGACTCTGATGCTGGGAGGGATTGGGAGCAGGAGAAGAAGGGGATGACAGAGGATGAGATGGCTGGATGGCATCACTAACTTGATGGATGCAAGTCTGAGTAAACTCCGGGAGTTGGTGATGGACAGGGAGGTCTGGCGTGCTGCGATTCACGGGGTCAACAAAGAGTCGGACACGACTGAGCAACTGAACTGAACTGAACTGAACTGAAAAGTAAATTGTTTCAATAGACAGGAATTTTAATTGTCTCAAGTTTTTGGAAATTATAAATATGTATCTATGTATGAACCTATATGGACATTATATTTTCATTTTTCTTATGTATCTTCACATCAGTTCAGTTCAGTCACTCAGTGGTGTCCGACTCTTTGCGACCCCATGAATTGCAGCACGCCAAGCCTCCCTGTCCATCACCATCTCCCGAAGTTCACTCATATTCACGTCCACTGAGTCCATGATGTCATCCAGCTATCTCATCCTCTGTCATCCCCTTCTCCTCCTGCCCCCAATCCCTCCCAGCATCAGAGTCTTTTCCAATGAGTCAACTCTTCGCATGAGGTGGCCAAAGTACTGGAGTTTCAGCTTTAGCATCACTCCTTCCAAAGAAATCCCAGGGTTGATCTCCTTCAGAATGGACTGGTTGGATCTCCTTGCAGTCCAAGGGACTCTCAAGAGTCTTCTTCAACACCACAGTTCAAAAGCATCAATTCTTCGGCAAATTTGGAAAACTCAGCAGTGGCCACAGGACTGGAAAAGGTCCGTTTTCATTCCAATTCCAAAGAAAGTCAATACCAAAGAATGCTCAAACTACCGCACAATTGCACTCATCTCACATGCTAGTAAAGTAATGCTCAAAATTCTCCAAGCCAGGCTTCAGCAATACGTGAACCATGAACTCCCTGATGTTCAAGCTGGTTTTAGAAAAGGCAGAGGAACCAGAGATCAAATTGCCAACATCTGCTGGATCATCGAAAAAGCAAGAGAGTTCCAGAAAAACATCTTCACATAATTCGTTTTTAAAACCAGCTATCAAACATTCAAAAATTTTATTTTTATAATTGAAATGATATTAAAATATTTTATTTGGCAATGAGTTTATTTAAATATGATTTTTATGTTGCATTAAATATATTGCATATAAATCATGTTTCAAATCAGTAGTCTTCTAATTCAAACTTCATGTTTCTCACTTTCTTAAGCCACAGAATTTTAATGTTTTTACTAAGTACATTGTTATTGAATCAAGACTTCCCAAATCCCATTGCAGTTAAATGTGGCCATATGACTAAATACCAGCCAGAGTTGTGACTAGACATGCTGTTAGGAATTTGGGGGAAGCTACTCTGGTCATGTTTATGTAAGCTTGGAGGGACAACTAACTGCAAATATGACTTTTATGTTCCTTTCAGTCTTCAGTGATCATAGAATCTCAGGAGCATCCTGAGCTATAAGGTAATCTAGAAGACAGAAGCCTTGTGTTTGGATAGAATGAAAATGGGAGGTGGGTCCCTGCCAAGTTGAAAGGAGCAGTCCATAAGAACACTCTCACTTCCAACACCAGTTTCAAATGAAGAGGTCTCCAAGACCACTCTTTGGTTCAATAATTTGCCAGAGTGACTCACAAACCTCACTGAAAGCTCATGGTTATGATATATCATAGTTAAAGTAAACAGATTAAAACCAACCAAGGAGAGAGGCACATAGAAAGAGCCCAGGCAAATTCAAATGCTTGGGCTTCCAGCTGCCAGTATTCTGTCCTCTTCTGATGGATGTGTAGACTACACCTGTGATGTATGATAGGATGAATGGGATAGTCCAGCCAGGAAGTTTACCAGAGTGTTATGTCAGCATATCAACAGGAAGTGGATGATGGAAACCTTGTTAAATACCCATGTGGCTGACTTCAGACCCCAATTCCTTTGGAAATCCATTGACAGCATATGACCCAAAGCTTCTAAATCACTGTGTTCATACCTGGCCTGAAACAAGGTCCCTAAATAAAATCATTTTTTTATTTGTGTATTACAAAGCTCTCAGTCTAAATCACATTCTCACATACAACTAGTCCAAGGCCCTGAAACAAAGTCATTTTTGTTAGATAGATTACTCTGGCTACTTAGAAATTACCTCTCAGGAGCCAAAGAAGTAACTCACACCTTTCCCTGCTGCTGCTGTTGCTGATGCTAAGTCACTTCAGTCGTGTCTGACTCTGTGCGACCCCATAGATGCTAGCCCCCTTGCCTGAGATTCTCCAGGCAAGAACACAGGAGTGGGCTGCCATTGACTTTCCCTAGGTTAGGCCAAATTCTTTACTTACGGATACTATCTCCTACAGAGACTTTACTCTGATGTTAGCATAAAACCACCATATATATTAGGACTCCTCATCTCCAGGCTCTCTCAGCATGAGAGATTTTCATCTTATTTATGCCATTTTTGTGGAACAGATTTTTTTTTTTTAATTTATAGAGGGTTGGGATGGGGAGGGAGATGTGAGTGAGGTTCAAAAGGGAAGGGATATACATATACCTATGGCTGATTCATGTTGAGGCTTGAAAGAAAAAAAAAATATGTAAAGCAATTATCCTTCAATTAAGAAATAAATAAATTAAAAAAAAATAATGTGTACCAATACCATCATAGAAGGGAGACAAAATGCAGTTACATATACTAGTGAATAAACACTATTAAAATGCAGGTAATAATTTTGAAATTTTTCTTCATGTTAAATGAATTTATTCAACCAAGAGAAAGTTTTGAAATGGCCCTGGTGGTTTGTAGGTTTTGAAGAATTGTCACTATGTTTCTCAAATTACCAACCACAGTGAAAGATGCTACATAACTTTTCCCCAACTTTTGGATGATCAAGACATTCAATAACTGAATGAGCTATAATTTCAGACTAGGAATGAGAATACTGATCTATAGTAAATTTCTGGTACAAAAGATGGCATAAAGGATGAGGGAATTTGCATGCAACAGAAATCTGAAGATAGCATTTGGCAAATACTAGTTTATATGTATCAGTTATAAGAAATCTTCAAGCAGGCTGCCCAGAGTTAATTAAATCGCTCTGGTATATAAGCAAAGATTCTGATTTATTTATGCTTCTTGTTCCACTTTCCCAGACATGTGCACTTTGTCTCAATGATTCAAGCTGACTGATCAACCTTCAGAACCTGGTTCAATGTCTGAGCCATAGAAAACTGAAAAGGGCAGAGAACAAATGACACATGCTAGTTAATGCTTTCTTTATTAGAGAAACTATTCCCAGAATTTTGTTCTCAGTAGATACCTGTTTGCAACTTGGTGCACATAGCAAAATCCCAGATGCTCCACTAATTTCAAGGCAGTCTAGAGATGCAAGCATTTTCACTAGTCATATTGCCCTAAACAAAGCCTGCGGAAAAAAAGATATTAATTAGGAAACAAGGAAGTTCTATTGTAAGAAAAGGCAGAGGATAGACATAGAAATTTGTTTTAGTGAATCTACAAGATTGTCAAATAGAAAAAAAATTTTCATGGTGTCATTTATTTATTTACTATTTCTATACATTTTGACGACATTATGAGTCAAATATGAAATGAACTCAGCCAGCTCAGTATTACTTCACCAAAAATGTGTTTTCTTACTATCTTATGAAGGTATAAAATAAAAAGAAAATGATCCAGAAATATTTTTAGCTCTCTCATGGAACAAATTTTGCCAATGTAAGTTGAGATATCAATGATATAAATGTAGAGTCTAATATTATATTAAACTTATGCTTTTTAATCTTTATTTCAAATAAGCTGTTTATGATAACAAATTAGATCTTTACTCCCAATATTTCATAACTAAAACTTAGAACAAATATGTAAAAAAATGGGTTTGTTTATATATCACTTTTATTATTATTAATATTATAACAGAATTTATATGATCATTAATAAAATTTCAATTTTGAACTTACAGAATAAATTGTGATGAAATAAAAGCAGAAAAGCCATAATATATGATATTCCACTCCTCAATTTTAACATCTAAAATTTTTCCTCTAAAATCAGCTGATGTCAGATTTGTCTTTTACTTTTTTTTGGGGGGGGAGGGGAAGGGGGACATGTGTATGCCCGTGGCAGATTCATGTTGATGTGTGGCAGAACAAATAGAATATCGTAAAGTTAAAAAAAAAAAAAATTGTCTTTTACATGAAGGTTTTTCCCTTTGTAAGCATAATGTAACTTTCGTGGTCATTAAATAGTAGAAGAGGAGCTACAAAGCCTCTTGATGAAAGTGAAAGAAGAGAGAGAAAAAGTTAGCTTAAAGCTCAACATTCAGAAAACGAAGATCATGGCATCCGGTCTCATCACTTCATGGGAAATAGATGGGGAAACAGTGGAAACAGTGTCAGACTTTATTTTTTTGGGCTCCAAAATCACTGCAGATGGTGACTGCAGCCATGAAATTAAAAGACGCTTACTCCTTGGAAGAAAAGTTATGACCAACCTAGACAGCCTATTCAAAAGCAGAGACATTACTTTGCCGCCTAAGGTCCCTCTAGTCAAGGCTATGGTTTTTCTTGTGGTCATGTATGGATGTGAGCATTGGACTGTGAAGAAGGCTGAGAGCCGAAGAATTGATGCTTTTGAACTGTAGTGTTGGAGAAGACTCTTGAGAGTCCCTTGGACGGCAAGGAGATCCAACCAGTCCATTCTGAAGATCAACCCTGGGATTTCTCTGGAGGGAATGATGCTAAAGCTGGAACTCTAGTACTTTGGCCACATGATGCGAAGAGTTGACTCATTGGAAAAGACTCTGATGCTGGGAGGAATTGGGGGCAGGAGGAGAAGGGGACGACAGAGGATGAGATGGCTGAATGGCATCACTGACACAATGGACGTGAGTCTGAGTGAACTCCTGGAGTTGGTGATGGACAGGGAGGCCTGGAGTGCTGCGATTCATGGGGTCACAAAGAGTCGGAAACGACTGAGTGACTGAACTGAACTGAAATAGTAGAATCTTTTTATTAAATGAAAATATTTTAACCATTGAATTTTTTCAAAACATTTATCTCAAAAATACTTCTTAAAACTGTGACTTAATACAGTTAATTTAAGTAAAAATTATTTTCTTTTTAAAGCAAATTTTTATTTGGTGATAATTTTAGACTTACATAAAAGTAGCAAAAAATTAGTTACTATATACAGCTGTGTCCACTGACTCCCATTTTAACATCTTACTTTTCTGTGATCCTTTTGTTAGAGCTAAGAAACCATATTTGTGTGCTAAGTTGCTTCAGTCATGTCTGAAATTTTGTGATACTAAGTACTGACACCCATAAGGCTCCTCTGTCCATAACTTTCTCCAGGCAAGAATACTGGAGAGGGTTGCCATGCCCTTCTTCAGTGGATCTTTTCAACTCAAGGATCAAACTGGGCCCCTTAATGTCTTCTTCATTGACAGACAGTGTTTTACCACTAACACCAGCTGGGAAGCCCAAGAAACCATATTGGTACATTACTATTAAATAAAATATTTTACCAATTATTTTATTAATGTCATTTTTCTTTTCCAAGATTAAATTCAAACTACTGCAGTGCATTTAATTGTTATATCTCTGGTCTGTCACTTTTTCTCTCGTGATGTGGTTTTCAAGTTCACAGCAGTTTGAGGAGCCCTGTCCAGGTGTCCGGTGGAATGTCCCCCAATATGGGTTTATCTGATGTTCCTACACTTTGCCTGGGGTTATAGTCTTTTGGAAAAGAACAGCACAGATGTCAGGCTTTTTTCTTTGTCACATCACCTTGGTGGTACGTGGCCTCCTCACTGCAACCCTCGTGGGGCTGGGTTTCATAACTGGGTCCAGGCAGGCTCTTCTCTTTCCATTCTCAATTGTTTGAAAGTGAATCAGTAAGTCCATCACACCCTCCTTGAGGGGAGTATATTTACACATGGTTTTGAATTCTTCTGTAAGAAGGATTTATATTTTCTTTCCCCTTTATTTACTCAATGTAAATATACTCTTGAGGGCAAATTTTCTTTCATATTATATATTATACAATATGTCAACTTTAAAATATTACATGATGTATCAGCCAAGGTTTTCCAGGGAAACAGAACCAATAAGATGCAAATATACCTATACATATGTATATATGCTTGTGTACATACATACATACATACATACATACATACATACATACATATACATAATGAGAGAGCATTAATTTAAATAGTCTCAGGTGATAATGTGGGCCAGAAAGTTTGAAACAGGGCTGCCAGGAGGCTCTAAGTTTTTGAGCAAGAGTTGATGCTACATCCTTGAGGTGGAATTTCATCTTTAGGAAATCATAGTTCTTAACTTTTAAAAGCTTTCAACTGATTAGATGAAGCCCACCCACATTGTCCAGAATAATTTTCTTTACTTGGGGTCAGGTGATTGTAGATGTTAACCATGCTTGAGCATGTTAACCATGCTTGAGCAACACTCAGTGTGTAATTCTGCAGCTGGGTCCTATGCCAACATGACACACAAAATTAATCATCACACATGAGCAATAGGTGAAGTTCATGTTCACAGAAAGCAAGACACTGGTGCTAGTTTTCATGTTTTTTCCCTCATAAAATAAGTTTAAATTAACTTTGTTTCCTATCATTTGTCTTTTTACACAAACAGATAAACCAATCAGAGAAAACATGTTTAAAAGCTATACATCTGGGCAAACAAATTTGGATCATTTTCTGAGAAAGGAAAAAAAAATTGTTTTTAACTATTACATCAAAGGCAGAAACAGCTCTCTCTTAGCCTAAGTCCATCCACACCAGAGCCTGAGCGAGCAGCATGTGTGTGGTTTATGGGGATATAATCTTAGGAGGAAGAGTGAGGGGTATGTGAGTAGAAGGGAGCAGATGTAGATCCAGGTGCAATTAATTGCCTTGGGGTGGCTGATGACTAGAGTGAGAGGTGGTCAATCCCACAGGACCATCTGGAGGATCCTATATTCTGAGTGCTTTAGTATTGACTTCCACTGCCTGATAGTTTAGGGTGGTCACACTGGTCATTGCCCTGGGCAGTTTCTAGAGGCTAAGCAGGAGGTGAGAGCGTCTGTGTGGACCCAGTCTGGGGGTTGCCAGAAAGGGTTTGCAAGAAGCTAGACACACTCCTGGGTTTTGTGATCATGGTCAAAAAACTCGTCCCCACTATCCCTCTAGTTCAGTGTTGGTAGAAAACCTGTATAATTAAAAATAATGGGGAGGGAGGTGGCATAGGGGTTAAGCAGGGGAAACACATGTACATCCATGGCTGATTCATGTCAATATATGGCAAAAAACACTACAATATTGTAAAGTAATTAGCCTCCACTTAAATAAATTTTTAAAAAAGAAGAAAAAAAAAATCTCTTCAGTATCTCACAAGCAAACACAACCACTTCCTGATCAGCTCTGGTTGACTTTTAGGTATAGGACAGACACTCTCTGGTTGGAGAGATTTATTTTTCAAATGAAACATTTGCTCCAGATATTTAAAGATTCATTATTTCAGCCAAAAGAATGGCTGACTTGTTGAGTCTCCTGTCTCTAGGGTCTCTCTCCTCCAATACCTACTGCATCTTCTGTTTATTCCATTTGTCTTGAACAAATTGATGTATTTTACTGTAGTGGTTTTGATAACATTAGAACAAATTTTAAGCCCTAGCATGCTGCTTTCAGAATTTGGATAATTCCCAGAACTTATTTATCAACTTGTAGTGTTCCTCTCTTTAAGCCATAAAGTATTAATTTTATTTTTCTGATATCCTTGTTGATAATTTCCATGGTCTATTGAATTACAGGACCCCAATGTGATACAATTTCAAAATCATTTGCTTTAAAAATTAATTTATTTCTATTGGCTTGATATGTTACCTGTGAGGTCATGAACATGTCCTAAATACATATTTTCTTTTGTTGTTGTTGTTTTTACAACTTTTTTTTTATCTATTTATGTTTAACTGAAGAATAATTGCTTTATAGTATTGCATTAGTTTCTACCAAACATCAACATGAATCAGCCATAGATTTGCCCATATCCCCTCCCATTCTTTTTAATTAAAGAAATTTAGAATTTCAACAAATATTTTAACAAATATTTTCTCTGGGAAATAATACTATAAATGAAAGAATCCTACACACACACACACACATATATATATATATATATATATATATATATAAAATTATGAAGAAATGGCAATTATATTGAGGAGGCTTGGGTCAGTTTTAAACATACTGCAAAAATATAAATTCAAGTTATGTACCATTTTTATTTGTCCATCTCTTGTTAAGTGGGAAATATTTTCTTTGATGTATTTATAATTATGTTTTCAGAAGCATATTTTTCTGGAACTCTCTGGTTCTCATCAAAATAACTGCAAATGTTTCAGGGAACAGTCGGTATTGCAGAAAACTGTCTGATTAATAATAGTCACAAAATTCTCTGTGATCAGCCATGTGCCCTTGTACTAAGTACAATAATTCACATCCACTACTTCCCCATCCTCACAAAGATCCAATCAACAGATTAGGATACCCAGTCCAGCCCAGCGACCTTGCTTGTGCAGGATCCTGAGCTAATGATAGGAGTAAAGTTTTGTTAGGCTTCCTTGGTGCTTCAGTGTAAAGAACCTGCCTGCAGTACTGGAGACCAGATTTGATCCCTGGGTTGGGAAGATCCCCTGGAGGAAGGCATGGGAACCCACACCAGTACTCTTGCCTGGAGAATTCCATGGACAGAGGCGCCTGGCAGGCTACAGTCCATGGGGTCTCACAGAGACAGACAGAGCTGAAGCAACTAAACAGCAGCAGCAGCAAAGTTTTGGCATCTCCATAATAAATGTGACAAACCTAATTTTGGAAACTTCCAGAGACTAGCACACCCTAAAAATGTTTTCTATTTAAGCCTGATACACATAAACTTCTCCACTTACTGCTTTGTGCATTTCTCACATCAGGGCTTCCAAGATTTATCACCTTGAAAAGAGCTTGTGTAAGTTTTTCAAAGCCTCAAGTCTCTCATAATAGAGACACACTTTGCCCTCTTTCCTCTGTAACCTCCCTGGAGAGTGTATTCTCCTGAACCTCCATCTCCATTTCATTTCTCACAGCGTGTTTGGAGTTCTTCTGTCTCACCTGTAAGCTTAATTGCTTTCTTTTCCTGTTTCTATTTGTTCATACACAGGAAAAACATGCTTAAATATATCTTATTCTTTGATCCATGCCATTTTGAAACTGATGCTATTTAAAGATTTGTACTCTTTCAAGGATTGGATCAGTGGTGAGAAGGAGACTGAGCCTCTCAAGATACCGATGGTCCCAGCTGTATGGAGCTAAAGGCTGAGGTTGGGGAGACTTGAACTAGGAAAAAACAATAAAAACAAAGTGGAATTTAGACTGTAGAGAAATAAAAGGGTGTTTTAGATTGGGGGGACAGAATGGGCAGGGGAGGATTGGTCCTAATGACACAGGAAGTAGATGGTCCCCTGGGCAGAACAGCTGGAGTTTGTCAAACAGAATAAAGTGGAACTTTCTTTTCCCTGACACTCCAAGAACAAGGAGCTGAACTCTGCTGGAATAAAGATATAAGATGACCACATCTGTCACTCCTGAGGTCAAGGGAACCTTCCCAAATGTACATGCCCAGGAAGACTCCTTGGGAATCAGAAGCAGAGGGGTCACCATCCTATAATTTGTGTTGATAATCTCCCATGGGCCCCCATGCTACGATCCACCTTGGCTAAAACATGTGCACACATATTGGAGAGGGCCCTGAACCAGGTCAGATGCGGGGAAAGAAGCAAGTTGATTGGCCAGAGAAGAACAAAGGCCCTCTTTACTATATTTCCCCTCTATCTGGGTAAGATGGAGAGTAGAGGGTGAAGAAATTCTGTGGGAGGAGGTAAAAAAAAAAAAATACAGTATTGTAAAGTAAAATTAAAAAAAAGAGTTAAAAAAAAAAGAGTATTCAGTTACACTTCTGAAAACTGAAGAGTTTCTCAAGGTCTCAGAAGAAAAGCAAGATTTGGTATCCAAAGAGCAGTTTCATTATAGTTTATTTTTAATGAAAATTCTAGAGGCATACACATTAAAATGTGGAAATAATTTCAGGTTTTAATGTACTCAAATGCATTAAACTTGTGTAAATCACTTGTGTATTCAAATAGTTGACCTTTTGTGACTAGATCAATAGTCTCAAGGTGATCTTTAAATATCAGCCTCATTTTCTCATTTTTTACTTTCCAATCAACAATATTTTTTAACTCTTAGAAATTTAAGAAAATGAAGACATGGTGTATCATGATCTCTCTTATTTACATGCTTATTTTTCCTGAACTTATGTCTGGATATTGATTGCAGTGACTAACCCTCACAGCTGCATATAGGTAGAATTCAATATTAAGATATCAGATTAATAGCAGAATATATCAACATAATCACTACTAGACTCACCAGGAATGTTTTCTTGTCTCTGATCTGGAACCCTGCACCAGTTTTCATTTTTATTTCTTGCTATGCATTAGTGTATTATTTATTGAGCACCTGAATAGTGCTAGCACTAACTCAAGAGTAACACAGCACTTTGGGTTATTAAATTCTAGTGGCCAGAAATTGACAACTAAGTAAGAGGGTAAGTAAGCAAATTAATAATGAATAGCATGGCTTCTGATTGTGAAAGCTGCTGTAAAGATAACAATGTTGGTTGAAATAGAGAAATATGTGGAGAGGAAAGTGTTCAGGGAAGAGTATCCCAGCAAGAGAGAGAGAGAAAAAAATAATAAGAAGAATTAAATTTCGAAACTATAAAACTCAGAGGAAAACATAGGAACAAATCTGCATAAGCTTAGGTTCTGGCAAATGGTTCCTAGTCAGTAACAGCACAAGTACAGCAACAAGTGAAAAAAAAAAAAAACAGAAAAAGATAAGTACCATCAAAATTAAAATGTTTGTGCTTCAAAATGAGATAGGTATGGATAGGCTGTAAGGTACAGATAACCTAAGTTAACTAGTTTAGTCAGGTTCACACTGACCTGAGATAAACTGCCAGTGGGAACAATGTGCCCTGGTTAAATGAAGGAAAAAAGCAGCCCACTCACAGACTCCTCATTTTTGTGGTGGAGAGGATTTCTCAGCCTAACACATGTGCAGAAGGGGTTTCAAGTTATCTAGTGAGCATATCCACATTTTAATGTCACTATAGCGTTATTAGCATCATAGATTGTTCCCACCCCGAGGGTTTTTTAGGTGCTCACATGGAAGATTCAAAACGGCACCCAGTGAAAGTCCAAATAAGGAATGTAGAAGACAGGAAAGACTGAAGTTTGGGTAATTTAGAAATATTATATGAGCTAACTCAGTTCAGTTCAGTCGCTCAGTCGTGTCTGACTCTTTGCGACCCATGAATCACAGCACACCAGGCCTCCCTGTCCATTACCAACTCCTAGAGTTCACTCAAATTCATGTCCACTGAGTCAGTGATACCATCCAGCCATCTCATCCTCTGTTGTCCCCTTCTCCTCCTGCCCTCAATCCCTCGCAGCATCAGAGTCTTTTCCAATGAGTCAACTCTTTGCATGAGGTGGACAAAGTAGACTCAGACAAAATTATTTGCAAGTTTAAACTCATAGCTACTAACGGCTTAAGAGACTTCCTGAGATTATGAAACTGTCAATGTTGTACTGAAATTTAGGAGGCGCTTCTTAAGGTAGTCTTCAAATGATTAATTAATGTTATATGTTTTTCTAACTTTTAGTGCTCTTTCACAGCTGAATAAAAACAAATGAGTTTTTAGCACTCAACTAAAAGATTCATTAACAAATGTTCAGTTGATAAGTCCTATCTGACTCTTTACAACCCTATGGGCTGCAGCATATCATGCTTCCCTGTCCTTCACTCTCTCCTGGAGGTTGCTCAAACTCATGTCCATTGAGTCAGTGATGCCATCCAACCATCTCATCCTCTGCCACTCCTTCTCCTCCTGCCCTCAATATATTCTATTATCAGAGTGTTTTCCACGAGTCAGTTCTTCCCAACAAGTGGCCAAAGTATCAGTACTTCACCTTCAGCATCAATCTTTCCAATGAATATTCAGAGTTGATTTCCTTTAGGATTGACTACTTTGAGCACCTTGCAGTCCAAGGGACCCTCAAGAATCTTTTCCAGAACCACAGTTCAAAAGGAATAATTATTTGGTGTTTAGCCTCCTTTATAATCCGACTCTCACACCTGTACATGACCACCAGAAAAAACCATAGGTTTCCCTATATGGAACTTTGTCAGCAAAGTGATGTGTCTGGTTTTTACTTTGCTGCCTAGGTTTGTCATAGCTTTTCTTCAAAGGAGCAAGCATCTTTTAATTTCATATCTACAGTCACAGTCCTCAGTGATTTTGGAGCCCAGGAAAAGAAAATTCATCACCATTTCCACTTTTCCCCCCATTAATTTTCTATGAAGTGATGGGACTATATGCCATCATCTTTTTTTTTTTTTTGAATGTTGAATTTTAAACCAGATTTTTCGCTCTACTTTGCCTTCACCAAAAGGTTCTTCAGTTCCTCTATGCTTTCTATCACTAGAGTGGTATCATCTGCATATCTGAGATTGTTTATATTTCTCCCAGGAATCTTGATTCCAGCTTGTCATTAATCCTGCCTGGCATTTGGAATGATGTACTGTGAATAAAAGTTAAATAAGCAGGAGGACAATATATAGTCTTGACATACTCTTTCCACAATTTTGAACCAGTCTGTTGTTTCATGTCCAGTTTGAACTGTTGCTTCTTTACCAGCATACAGTTTTCTCAGGAGACAGATAAGGTGGTCTGGCATTCCTATGTCCTGAAAAATTTTCTAGTTTGTTGTGATCCACACAGTTAAAGGCTTTAGCATAGTCAGTGAAGCAGAAGTAGATGGTTTTTGGAATTATCTTGCTTCTTCTATGATTCAACTGATCTTGTCAATTTGGTCTCTGGTTCCTCAGCCTTTTATAAACCCAGATTTAACATCTGGAAATTCTCATGTACTGTTGAAGCCTTGCTTGAAGGATTTTGAGCATTACCTTGCTAGCATGGGAAATGAGCACAACTGCACACAGTTGTTAGAACATTACCTTTGGCATTGCCTTTCTTTGGGACTGTAATGAAAACTGATTTTTTTTCCATTACTGTGGCTACTGCTAAACTGTACAAATTTGCTGACATATTGAGTGAACCACTTTAACATCATCATCTTTTAGGAGCTGAAATGGCTTAGCTGGAATTCCATCACCTCTGCTAGCTTAGTTCATAGGAATGTTTCCTAAGGCTCACTTGATTTCAAACTCCAACATGTCTGGCTCTAGGTAAGCGATCACCTCATCATGATTATCCTGGTCATTGACACATTTTTTGTATAGGTCTTATGTGTATTTTTGCCACCTTTTCTTAATCTCTTCTTCTGTTAGGTCCTTGCCATTTCTGTCCTCTATTGTGTCCGTTTTTTGCATGAAATATTCCCTTGGTATTTCCAATTTTCTTGACACAATCTCTGTTTTTCCATTCTATTATTTTCCTCTATTTCTTTGCATTTTTTTTACAATTATCTTGGTTTTTTTGTTTGTTTGTTTTGTTTTGTTTTAAAAGTTTTATTTTTACTTTATTTTACTTTACAATACTGTATTGGTTTTGCCATACATTGACATGAATCCACCACGGGTGTACATGCGATCCCAAACATGAAACCCCCTCCCACCTCCATCCCCACAACATCCCTCTGGGTCATCCCCGTGCACCAGCCCCAAGTATGCTGTATCCTGCATTGGACATAGACTGATGATTCGATTCTTACATGATAGTATATAGGTTTCAATGCAATTCTCCCAAATCATCCCACCCTCTCCCTCTCCCTCTGAGTCCAAAAGTCTGCTATACACATCTGTGTCTCTTTTGCTGTCTTGCATACAGGGTCATCATTGCCATCTTTCTAAATTCCATATATATGTGTTAGTATACTGTATTGGTGTTTTTCTTTCTGGCTTACTTCACTCTGTATAATCGGCTCCAGTTTCATCCATCTCATCAGAACTGATTCAAATGTATTCTTTTTAACTGCTGAGTAATATTCCATTGTGTATATGAAGGTTTTCTTATCACTCCTTGCTCTTCTGTGGAACTCTGCATTCAGTTAAGTATACCTTTCCCTTTCTCCTTTGCCTTTCACTTCTCTTTTCCTTCTTTACTTTTTCTCCCAGCTTTTGTAAGACTTTCTCAGACAACCACTTTGCCTTCTTGCATTTCTTTTTCTTTGGGTTGGTTTTGGTCATGATCTCATAACATTAATGTACCTCTATTCATAGTTTTTCAGGGACTCTGTCTACCAGATCTAATCCCTTGAATCTATTTGTCACCTGCACTGTATAATCATACGGGATTTGATTTATGTCATATCTGAATGGTCTAGTGATTTTTTATACTTTTTTCAATTTAAGCCTGAATTTTGGAATAAGGGGCTCATGATCCAAGCTGCAGTCAGCTCCTTGTCTTATTTTTTGCTGTTTGAATAGAGTTTTTTCATCTTTGGATGCAAAGAATATAATCAATCTGATTTCAGTATCGACCATCTAGTGACGTCCATATGTACAGTTGTCTCCTGTGTTGTTGGAAGTGGGTGTTTGCTATGAGTAGTGTTTTCCCTTGGAAAAACTCTGTTAGCCTTTGCCCTGCTTCATTTTGTACTCCAAGGCTAAAGTTGCTTGTTAATCTAGGCATCTCTTGACTTCCAATTTTTGCACTTTGTGTTCCAGTCCCCGTGATGAAAAAGATATTTCTTTCCTTTATTTATTTAGTTATTTATTTATTGGTGTTAGTTCTGGAATGTCTTACAGGTCTTCATAGAACAATTCAACATAAACTTCTTTGGCATTAATGATTGTGGCATAGGCTTGGACTTTTCTAATGTTGAATGGTTTGCTTTAGAAACGAATGGAGATCATTCTGTTGCTTTTGAGATTGCACCCAGGTACTGCTCTTCAGATTCTCTTGCTGACTATGTGGACTACTCCATTTCTTCTAATGGATTCTTGCCTACAGTAGTAGATATAATCATTAATAATTAGCTTAGAGCCAATAAGTAGATAACAATCTATAGGTGCTTTAGTGATTCTAAATATATTATTGAAATCAATAAGCTAAATGAATTACATTTCCAAAACTTGCCATCATGGGTCTTTTTTTTTTGCCTACAATTGAATTGCAACAAACAATATGAATTTACTATTTTCATTAGGTTTATTAAACTTTATAAATTAAAATTTAACTTTAGCATTGTATCTTAGGATTGACTAAATATTTATCACAGAGACAAATAACACTTAGTGACATTCAGAAGGCCATGAACACATTAGATTGTTCATTTCTTATAAGCGAAATGCTTGCCTTTGATATATTTGTACTTTCAACACTGACCATATGCCTGGCAGGTAGAAAGTGTTGAATACATGTTTAGAAAATTGAACTGTAAGCAATGAATTACCATATTCAAGAAGTTAGAGATATGATTTTCCATTATCAAAGCTACAGTATTCCAACTAAAAATAAATAGAATCAGAGGATAAATAACCATTAATGGTTAGCAATGTATTGCTATATATCAGTGCAAATCTTTTCTTTTCCTTTAAAGTCATAATTGAAGATCACCTTGCTAATGGTAAAATTTTATTGAAAAGCTAAGTTTTATTTGCTTTGTTACACATTTTTCCCCAGTTAACAGTATTTATCTTAATATTGAGAACTGTGATTGATCTCTGTGTGTAGATTTGGCTTTTATGACCTAAGCTACTATAGCAAAATTAACTTACCTCCATTGTTCATCCCATAGAATAAATACACAAAAATTGTACGTTAGATTACCATTCTAAGAATCCAGTGATTGATGTTTGTTTTGTCAGTATTCTATACTCAAGGACTTGTAAACATCTTGCATAAAATAGACACTCAATAAATATCTGTATAACATCAAAATTATAAAAATATTAACACAGGTAATTTTGGAGCTTATATTTTCTCCTAAAGTAGTATGTATCAAGGGTATAACACTACCTTATAGTATTTACTCAGTCATTATTTTCTGTAGAAAATTGAGTCATACACTTGGAAACAAAAGCAAAAGAAATAGTTTACAATTAAGTTAAACATTATGAAATCATTTAAAAGTCTTATTTGACCATATGTTTTGCCATTGACTAAACAAAATGAAAATTATTTTTCTTTTACCCACTTTCAATAGAACTGGCAAATAAATAAATGAGACCTAAATCAAATATATTTGGATTCCAAGGCTGTATCTGTGTTTATACATATCTGTGTGCTGTGATCTGTGATTCACTCTACTACTCCTGGGACATTCTTAGAGTATGACAAAACCTCTCCATTTTCTTTTCCCTCAAATCTCAAGACAAGCAAATAGTATGGACAAGGAAAAGCTAGAATTAGGGCAGGGACTTTCATTTTACAAAGTTGAACTAAGCATAGTCCTGGCAGCAGTGAATTGTGTCTCCTTTCAGTTTTGTGTCTGTGGCTGAGGTTTGTGTGGTGCCTGAGATGCTGATGACCCTCTGAGTGGTCCTTTTGTCCTCAGGGTTTTGAGCTTCGCGTGTCCACAATATCCATGGCAAAGACTGACCTTATGCTACCCTTAGATCAAATACCTCACTTTGGTGCTAGAAGAAAAATGAACCAAATTTTTATTTAGAAGTAGAAAAAAGAGATGTGATTGTCAATACACCAATCTCTTTATCTCACGCAAATGCTTGCTGGGGTTGTACAAATCTAAAATAACAAATGTATTAAATATAAGAAAAAAAGTTTAGCAATAACTTTAATATCTCAGGGCAAAACAAAGAAAATATCTAAAATCTCTGTATTGAGCATCTCAGATCTAGAAATAGCTAAGTAATTATCTTAGAAACATAGTGTCTAAAAATATTATTAACTTTCTTACATCATTTTTATTGTAAGATTTTCAGCCTCATATTACTGATTCCACATTTCACCTGAGCTACTAAGGTAGTTTGCAGCTGATCCATGTTGCTAATTTCTCAGTTACAAAGAGTCAGAAATAGAGCTTCTAGAACATTCATGATCTGACCCACAGTCAGCTCCAGTCTTATTTTTACCAGTGATATAGAGCTTCTCCATTTTGGCTGCAAAGAGTATAATCAGTCTGATTTCTGTATTGACAATCTGATGATGACCATGTGTAGAGTCTTCTCTTTTGTTGTTGAAAGATAGTGTTTGCTATGACCAGTGCATTCTCTTGTCAGAACTCTGCTAATCTTTACCCTGCCTAATTTTGTACTCCAAGGCCAAATTTGCCTGTTACTCCAGATATCCCTTTACTTCCTACTTTTGCTACAATGAAAAGCACAAATCATATTTGGAGGGTGTTAGTTCTAGAAAGTCTTGTAGGTCTTCAGAGAACCATTCAAATTCAGCTTCTTCAGCATTACTGGTCGGAGTATAGGCTTGGAATACCATGATATTGAATGGTTTACCTTGGAAACGAACAAAGATCATTCTGTTGTTTTTGAGATTGCATCCAAGTACTGCATTTCAGAATCTTTTGTTGACTATGATGGCTACTCCATTTCTTCTAAGGGATTTCTCCCCCACAGTAGAAGTTATAAACATCATCTGAGTTAAACTCGACCATTCCAGTTGATTTTAGTTCACTATTTCCTAAAATGTCAATGTTCACTCTTGCCATTTCCTCTTGATCACTTCCAATTTGTCTGGATTCATGGACCTAACATTCCAGGTTCCTATTCAAGTCTGTTCTTTATAGCATCAGACTTTACTTCCATTACCAGTGATATCCACAACTTGGTGTTGATTTTGCTTTGGCTCCATCTCTTCATTATTTCCGGAGCTATTTTCCACTGTTCTCTAGTAGCATATAGACAAATAGATTAAAGGTATCAGATCTAATAGACATAGTGCCTGAAGAACAATGGGCAGAGGTTCATAACATTGTAAAGGATGCAGTTATCATGACCATCCCCAAGAAAAACAAATTAAAAAAGGCAAAATGGTTGTCTGAGGAGGCCTTACAAACAGGAGAGAAGAGAAAGGCAAGGGAGCAAGGGAAAGATATAACCATATGAATGCAGAGTTCCAAAGAATAGCAAGGAGAGATAAGAAAACCTTCCTCAGTGATTAAGAAATAGAGGAAGACAATAGAAGAGGAAAGACTAGAGATCTCTACAAGAAAATTAGAGATACCAAGGGAACATTTCATGCAAAGATGGGCTCAATAAAGGACAGAAATGGTATGGACCTAACAGAAGCATAAGATATTAAGATGAGGTGGCAAGAATACACACAAGAGCTATACAAAAATGTTCTTTATGACTTAGATAATTGCAAGGGTATGGTCAGTCACCTAGAGCCAGACATCTTGGAATGTGAAGTCAAGTGGGCCTTAGGAAGCATCACAACCAACAAATTGGAGGGGATGGAATTCCAGTTGAGCTCTTTCAAATCCTGAAAGATGATGCTGTGAAAGTATTGCACTCAATATGCCAGCAAATCTGGAAAACTCAGCAGTGGCCACAGGAATGGAAAAAGACAGTTTTCATTCCAATCCCAAAGAAAGGCAATGCCAAAGAATGCTCAAATTACTGCACAATTGCACTCATCTCACATGCTAGTAAAGTAATGCTCAAAATTCTCCAAGGTTCCAGGCTTCAGCAATATGTGAACCGTGAACTTCCAGATGTTCAAACTGATTTTAGAAAAGGCATAGGAGCCAGAGATCAAGTTGCCAACATCCACTGTATCATCAAAAAGCAAGAGATTTCCAGAAAAACATCTACTTCTGCTTTAGTGACTATGTCAAAGCCTTTCACTGTGTGGGTCACAACAAACTGTGAAAAATTCTTCAAGAGATGGGAATACCAGACCACCTTATTTGCCTCCTGAGAAATTTGTATGCAGGTCAATAAGCAACAGTTAGAACTGGACATGGAACAGACTGGTTCCAAATCGGGAAAGGAGTATATCAAGGCTGTATATTGTCACCCTGCTTATTTGACTAATATGCAGAGTACATCATGCAAAATGCCGGGCTGTATAAAGCACAAACTGGAATCAAGATTTCTTGGAAAAATATCAGTAACCTCAGATATGCAAGTGGTTTCAGCCTTATGGCAGAAAGCGAAGAAGAATAAAGAGTCTCTTGATGAAAGTGAAAGAGGAGAGTGATAAAGTCCGCTTAAAACTCAACATTCATAAAATGAAGATCATGGCATCTGGTCCCATCACTTCATGGCAAACAGATGGGGAAACAATGAAAACAGTAACAGACTTTATTTTTGGGCAGCTCCAAAATCACTGCGGATGGTCACTGCAGCCATGAAATTAAAAGATGCTTGCTCCTTGGATGAAAAGCTATGACCAACTTAGACAGCATATTAAAAAGCAGAACCATTACTTTGCCAGGAAATTCTGTATAGCAAAAGCTATGGTTTTTCCAGAAATTATGTATGGATGTGAGTGTTGGACTACCAAGAAAGCTTGAGTGCCAAAGAATTCATACTTTTGAACTGTGGTGTTTGAGAAGCCTCTTGAGAGTACCTTGGACTGCATGGAGTTACAACCAGTGTATTCTAAAGGAAATCAGTCCTGAATATTCATTGGAAGGACTGATGCTGAAGCTGAAACTCTAATACTTTGGCCATCTGATGTGAAGAACTGACTCATTGCAAAAGACCCTGATGCTGGGAAAAACTGAAGGCTGGTGGAGAATGGGATGAAAGAGGATGAGATGGTTGGATAGCATCACTGACTCAATGGACATGAGTTTGATTTGGTGATGGTCATGGAACCCTAGGTTGCTGCAGTCCATGGGGTAGCAAAGAGTCAGACAAAACTGAGCCACTGAACTGAGCTGAACTCAATATTCAACTTCACAAACCACATTTAATGCAAAGGATACTTCCAGGAAAGTAGACTAAGCAGGTGTTTCACTTTCCTGAAAAATTTCATTTTTACTTTCAGTTTCATTCAGATTCAAAGGACTTGTTAACAAAATAAGCCACTCATTACATAAACTAAATAATGCATTTTTATAGAATTATCTAGCTGACTTTCAATATACTAATATTAGAAGAAAAGAGAAATAGAAAGAGCAGATGATACATCACCAAATTGAGTTTTGACCCACATCCAGATTTAAACAGCACTGGGAGGTCCCATGGGCAAGGCACATCTGGGTCCCAATTGGGAAAAGGTCCCTGGCAGCATGTCTGTTCCAAGGGTGAAACTTCAAAGATTGCAGTTTGGATTCCAGTTTATAATCTCAAGATGCTAACTGATATTATCATTAATCTGTGACCAAATTACAGCTGTGGTTTCATGTTGATGCTGTTTATTTTGTTATGCAAAACATGGGATGCAGTTAAGCCTGGAGCTTGTTTGGCCAGACCCCCTCATGGCTCAACAATCTCAAGATTTCTTCCCCATCTTATATGGTCACACATGTCTTGCCCTCACAGCAGGCAGTCACTCACAGTCACTGGCAGTCAGGGTAGCATCCAGGCAGGTGAGAAGCAAGGTCAGAGGCCTGCTGAAGCAGGCCTGTGTCTCTGAAGCATAAACAAGACTATTTGATTCCCCTAATGGTAGGAGGGGTCTTCCCTGGTGGCTCAGACAGTAAAGAATCCACCTGCAGTGTGGGACACTTGGGTTTGCGGGAGTTCCTGTGTTGGGAAAATCCGCTAAAGGAAGGCTTGGCAACGGACTCCAATGTTCTTGCCTGGAAAATCCCCATGGACATGGAATTCCCATGGAAGAGCCTGGCAGGCTACATTCTATGGGGTCTGAAAGAATCAGAGACAATCAAGAGACCAAGGACAGCACAGAAAGCAACAGTAAGAGCGAGTGGCACACAGTTCTGAGAGAACACCTCTGAAAATAAAAAAGAACAATCTTTAAACCTTGGCAGCAATGATGTCAAAATACATAATCTTTCAGAGTGGAAGTGATCCAGGAGCTCACTGCCAGAGATAAGTGTATAAAACAGGAAACAGAATATACTGGGGGAAATTCCACTGAGCCCAGGATGTATATTTGAATTGATGAATTAAAATTATAGTATGAATTTCAGAATCCCCTGGGAAAATATTCATTATAAGAATAGAGGTCCTGCATATAGCACAATGAATGCCAAGTGAGTGATTTTCCAGTCTAATTCAGAGTGCAGGGGAGGGGTAAGAAATCATAAAAGCAAGTCCACTGACATTGAATCAAGAGATATGTTCAATTCTTCCAAATACTTTGTGCCAACACAGTCATGCTGATGCAGGTGGGCTGGATTATTGGTATTAAGAGAAAAATGACTTATGAATTAACAAACTAAAGCAGATATGCAGAAGTGGTGGTCCCACTACAGAGAAAGTGAGAGGATTTCTCACAAAATCTGTGGTAGCTCACAGTTCAGAGAGAAGCCTTGAGGGTCGGTGAGATGTGATTCCTTCACTTCTGAAAATGTCATTTTTTCTACAAGGGGTTTTCTTATTTCTCAGGATTTCAGCCTGTCTCTGAATACTAGGATTTATATTTCTATCCCTGATTTGTAAAATTCATCTCAACTGCATAATAATTGCTCTACCTGTGTGACCTACTTGTACCTTGAAATCAGCAGGTACAAGCCCAAATTTATTGCTTTGGCTCCAAAAGCAGCAACTCTTAGTGACTTGCATGTTTTGATTAATAGCACATACAGTCTCTGGCTTACGCAGAATGAAACTTCTGAGACATCTCTGACTCTTTTCCACTTCTATTTGATAAGTTAAAAAAGTCCTCAGTTATCTTGCAAAATGCCTTTTACTTTCACATTCTACTTTTAGTTTCCTCCTGCCACCATGGTTCAGTTACACTGTTGGTAACAACAAAAGCTGTGACTATTTGATGAGCAAGGTGACTTTACCATCCTCATTCATCAAGTAATCCAAAAGGGAGGAATTGGTGTGGCTTCTCTTTTCCAGATGAGGAAAGTAGTCCTTGAAGAGATTTGCTTAAAGTAGCCAAGGTAATAAAAAAAGGAGTTGAAGTAGGAGGTAGATGGTTTCCTGAAGTTTGTCAAGTGGAGTAAATTGGGATTTGCTTTTCTGACGCTTCAAGAACAACAGTTAATGCCAGGAGCAGAGAGGAGATGAGATCTGCTGAAGTTAAGAGGAGATGATCACATCTGTCATTCTTGGTATCAAGGAGACCGCCTCAACTACGCATGTGCAAAGAAACTCCTTGGGGGTCAAAAAGGGAGGGGCCACTAACCCATAATAGGTTCTATCAACCTCCCAAGGATCCCCACACTGGGATCCGTCTTGGCTAAAATGTGCACACGCATATTGGGAAGGGCCTTGGGGTAGGTCAGAAGTGTGAAACAAAACGAGATGATTGACCAGAGGAAAACAAAGACCTAGAAGAACTATCGAATATAAGTGACTTAAATCATGTCTCTGGCACACTCCTCATTAGAGAGGACTCACATATTCTTCTTTGAGTGGGTACTTCTGCTTTGCTTCTGCTCTAAATAAACTGTATTTATAAACTGTATATATAAACTGTTTTATATATATATATATATATATGTATATATATATATATATATCTTTGCACATATTGCTCTTCGAATAAACTCTGTGCCTGCTTTAAAATATCTCTTTCTGGATTTCTTCCTGCAAAAAGACAAGGTCCTCTCATCTGCTGATGTCTGAGTCAGGAGTTGAGCAAACCAAGCCCACTCCAAAGCCCCAAATCTTACATGTGTGCACAGTTGCCTCCCACAGACACATTTAAACAGACTTCTGCCTACATCTCAAAAATGACAGAATGATGTAATCTCAGAAATGACAGAATGATCTCTGTTTGTTTCCAAGGCAAATCATTCAATATCATAGTAATCCAAGTCTATGACCCGACAAGCAATGCTGAAGAACCTGAAGTTGAATGGTTCTATGAAGACCTACAAGATATTTTAGAACTAACACCCCAAAATATGTCATTTTCATTATAGGGGACTGGAATGCAGAAGTAGGAAGTCAAGAAACACCTGGAGTAACAGGCAAATTTGGCCTTGGAGTACAGAATGAAGCAGGGAAAAGGCTAATAGAGTTTTGCCAAGAAAATGCACTGGTCATAGCAAACAGCCTCTTCTAACAACACAAGAGAAGATTCTACACATGGACATCACCAGATGGTCAACACCGAAATCAGATTGATTATATTCTTTGCAGCCAAAGATGGAGAAGCTCTATACAAGTCAGCAAAAACAAGACTGGGAGCTGACTGTGGCTCAGATCAGGAACTCCTTACTGCCAAATTCAGACTGAAATTGAAGAAAGTGGGGAAAACCACTAGAGCATTCAGGTATGGCCTAAATCAAATCCCTTACGATTATACAGTGGAATTGATAAATAGATTTAAGGGACTATATCTGACAGACAGAGTGCCTGATGAACTATGGATAAAGGTTCATGACATTCTACAGGAGACAGGAATCAACACCATCACCAAGAAAAATAAATGCTAAAGAACAAAATGGCTGTCTGAGGAGGTCTTACAAATAGCTGTGAAAAGAAGAAAAATAAAAAGCAAAGGAAAAAATGAAAGATACACACATTTATATGCAGAGTTCCATATCAAAGAGACAAGAAAGCCTTTGTCAGTGATCAGTGCAAAGAAATAGAGGAAAACAATAGAATGGAAGACCAGAGATCTCTTCAAGAAAATTGGAGATACCAAGGGAACAATTCATGCAAAGACGGGCTCAAAAACGGACATAAATGATATGGACCTAACAGAAGCAGAAGATATTAAGAAGAGGTGGCAAGAATACACAAAGAACTGTACAAAAAAGATCTTCATGACCCAGATAATCACAGTGGTGTGATCATTCACTAGACCCAGCCATCCTGAAATGTGAAGTCAAGTGTGCCTTAAGAAGCATCACTATGAATAAAGCTAGGGGGGTGATGGAATTCCAGATGAGCTATTTCAAATCCTGAAAGATGATGCTGTAAAAGTGCTGCACTCAGTATGCCAGCAAATTTGGAAAACTCAGCAGTGGCCACAGGAATGGAAAAGGTCAGTTTTCATTCCAATCCCGCATAGAGGCAATGCCAAAGAATGCTCAAACTACCGCACAAATGCATTCATCTCACATGCTAGTAAAGCAATGCTCAAAATTCTCCAAGCCAGGCTTCAGCTATACATGAACCAGTAACTTACAGATATTCAAGCTGGTTTTAGAAAAGGGAGAGAAACCAAGATCAAATTGCGAACATCCACTGGATCATCAAAAAAGCAAAGAAAGTTCCAGAACATTTATTTTAGCTTTCTTGACTATGCCAAAGCCTTTGACTGTGTGGATCACAATACACTGTGGAAAATTCTGAAAAAGACGGGAATACCAGACTAGCTGCCGTGCCTCTTGAGAGAGCTATATGCAGGTAAGGAAGCAACAGTTAGAACTGGACATGGAACAACAGACTGGTTCCAAATAGGAAAAGGAGTATGTCAAAGATGTATATTGTCACTATGCCTATTTAACTTATATGCAGAGTACATCATGAGAAACACTCGACTGGATGAAGCACAAGATGGAATCAAGATTGCCAGGAGAAATATCAATAATATAAGATATGCAGATGACAGCACCCTTATGGCAGAAAGTGAAGAGGAACTAGAAAGTCTTTTGATGAAAGTGAAAGAGGAGAGTGAAAAAAGTTGGCTTAAAGCTCAACATTCATAAAATGAAGATCATGGCACCCAGTCCCATCACTTCATGGCAAATAGATGGGAAAATAATGGCAACAGTGGCAGACTATTTTGGGGGCTGCAAAATCACTGCAGATGGTGATTGCAGCCATGAAATTAAAAGAAACCTGCTCCTTTGAAGAAAAGCTATGATCAACTTAAACAGCATATTAAAATGTAGAGACATTAATTTGCCAACAAAGGTCCACCTAGTCAAAGTATGGTTTTCCCAGTAGTCACGTATGGATGTGAGAGTTGGACTTTAAAGAAACTTGAGCCCCGATGAATTGATACTTTTGAACTGTAGTGTTGGAGAAGACTCTTGAGAGTCCCTTGGACTGCAAGGAGATCCAACCAGTCCATCCTAAAAGAAATCAGTCCTGAGTGTTCATTGGGGTCACTGATGTTGAAGCTGAAACTCCAATACTTTGATGCAAAGAGCTGACTCATTGGAAAGCCCCTGATGCTGGGAAAGATTAAAGGCAGGAGGGGAAGGGGACGCAGAGGATGAGATGGTAGAACAGCATTGCCGACTCAATGGAGATGAGTTTGGATAAACTCCAGGGGTTGGTGATTGATATGGTGTGCTGCAGTCCACGGTGTTGCAAGGAGTGAGACAGGACTCAGCGATTGGACTGAACTGAACTGCTTACATCCTGTCCTTTGGTACAATCACTCTCGACAGTGATTTATCCTAAACTTGCTGTTTGAAAAATTGTTATAATGTGAAACTCCAATTATGTTGGCCTCATACAGACCTTATGATGTCTGCCTTTTGCCTATAAAGTTAGGTAAAACTCTCTCTCTCTGCAATTCCAAAATTTTCATGTTTGGGCCATATTCTGCCATTTTCTCATTATTTTCTGTTTTTCCTAAATAACAATTCCTAAGCAATCTACATCATTTTTCTGATAATGTGGCTCAGTGCCTAAGATCGGTCTTGATTGTCATGCTGTGAACTTCCTAGTCCGTCTTTTTGAAATTAAATCACAATGATTAATATGTTCCTGAGAAAACCTTTGTAGATAGGGGAGCATTCTCTTTCTTGGGCCCCTGTTTCATTTGATCTGTGCATCAGTAAAACCCCTTAACTCAGTTTTGTAGTAGTCACTTGTGTATGGGTACTATTCAGCTTATCAGAGAGCAAATTGCTTAGTAGAGCAATTTGACCTTACTAGTTATATCTATCCATTTTTATTTTCAGTTCAGTTCAGTCACTCAGTCATATCCCACTCTTTGTGACCCCATGAATCGCAGCATGCCAGGCCTCCCTGTCCATCACCATCTCCAGGAGTTTACTCAAACTCATGTCCATCAAGTCGGTGATGCCATTAAGCCATCTCATCCTCTGTTGTCCCCTTCTCCTCCTGCCCCCAATCGCTCCCAGAATCAAGGTATTTTCCAATGAGTCAACTCTTCTCATGAGGTGGCCAAAGTACTGGAGTTTCAGCTTTAGCATCAGTCCTTCCAATGAACACCCAGGACTGATCTTCTTTAGAATGGACTGGCTGGATCTCCTTGCAGTCCAAGGGACTCTCAAGAGTTTTCTCCAACACCACAGTTAAAAAGCATCAATTATTTGGCGCTCAGCTTTCTTCACAGTCCAATTCTCATATCATACATGACCACTGGAAAAACCATAGCCTTGACTAGACGGACCTTTGTTGGCAAAGTAATGTCTCTGCTTTTTAATATGCTATCTTTATTTTACCCACTGGTTAATTAAATAGCTATGAATTATATACTGAATTAGGCTGAGCTGATAGAAGTTGGAGGGAAAGGTGTCTGATGTGGGATATAACTGAACAGAGGTGAAGAGCCACAGAGCCAAGAGGAATGCTTACATTTAAAGGACCTGGAGTCTACATGACCCATGGGCTCCAAGGCAGGAGAGACAGGGCAAAGATAAAATCCTATCCTTGGCAGCATCAATTGTGGGCTGGAGGAAAAGTGCAATTAGTGGATGATGCTATCAGGATGTTCTGCAACAGTACACAAAGTGTTAGGAGAGAGGTATTTTGAAGGAAAAATGAAAATATGTGGAACTCACACTGAATTGCTTAATTTTATCAGTATGTTGCCAAAAAATCCATCTTCTAGGGTTAAAGAAGAGAGAATGAATTGAGGACTAACAGGGAAGGGAATAAGTTTACACTATTTTCTATGGGGAAGGAGACAAAAATCCACAAATATGAATGAAAATATTGATTCACAACATTGAGAACCTCCTGAAGGAAGATAGAATCAATCCTAATGAACCCAGTCAACAGGATTGTCTTACTTTTATCCACAACACTTAGACCTTAGAACAGTTATTGTTACCATGTAACACTACAAAAAATTGCATCAGTTCAGTTATTCAGTCGTGTCCGACTCTTTGCGACCCCATGAATCGCAGCATGCCAGGTCTCCCTGTCCATCAAGGAGTTCACTCAGATTCACGTCCATTGAGTGAGTGATGCTATTCAGCCATCTCATCCTCTGTCGTCCCCTTCTCCTCCTGCCCCCAATCCCTCTCAGCATCAGAGTCTTTTCCAATGAATCAGCTCTTTGCATGAGGTGGCCAAAGTACTGGAGTTTTGGCTTCAGCATCACTCCTTCCAAAGAACATCCAGGGCTGATCTCCTTCAGAATGGACTGGTTGGATCTCCTTGCAGTCCAAGGGACTCTCAAGAGTCTTCTCCAATACCACAGTTCAAAGGCATCAATTTTTCGGCGCTCAGCCTTCTTCATAGTCCAACTCTCACATCCATACATGACCACAGGAAATACCATAGCCTTGACTAGAGGGACCTTAGTCGGCAAAGTAATGTCTCTGCTTTTGAATATACTCTCTAGGTTGGTCATAATTTTTCTTCCAAGGAGTAAGCACCTTTTAATTTCTGGCTGCAATCACCATCTGCAGTGATTTTGGAGCCTAAAAAAATAAAGTCTGACACTGTTTCCACTATTTCCCCATCTATTTCCCATGAAGTGATGAGACTGGATGCCATGATCTTCGTTTTCTGAATGTTGAGCTTTAGGCCAACTTTTTCACTCTCCACTTTCACTTTCATCAAGAGGCTTTTTAGTTCCTCTTCACTTTCTGCCATAAGGGTGGTGTCATCTGCATATCTGACATTATTGATATTTCTCCCGGCAATCTTAATTCTGGCTTGTGTTTCTTCCAGTCCAGCGTTTCTCGTGATGTACTCTGCATATAAGTTAAATAAGCAAGGTGACAATATACAGCCTTGACATACTCCTTTTCTTATTTGGAACTAGTCTGTTGTTCCATGTCCAGTTCTAACTGTTGCTTCCTGGCCTGCATACAGATTTCTCAAGAGGCAGGTCAGGTGGTCTGGTATTCCCAACTCTTTCAGAATTTTCCACAGTTTATTGTGATCCACACAGTCAAAGGCTTTGGCATAGTCAATAAAGCAGAAGTAGATGTTTTTCTGGAACTCTCTTGCTTTTTCCATTACATATATAATATAATTAAGTTATATATCTTAATTAACATGTGCATATACAACACATGGCACATACATATAACAAAGGCCACATTACAGATGAGGGGAGAAAGTAATAAAATGACACTTCTTCTGAAAAAGTATTATATTCATATTCAAATGCAACTGCTTGTAATGAAAATAAGTCTATTTGACTAGGAAGATAATGATTCAAATATTGCAAAATGTTATCACTTTTCTACAATAATTGCTATCTTCTTATTTAATGATCAAAACTTCCTCCTAAATATGATTCTGTTGTTCATATTTTTTTTAATTTTCTAGAGTCTTTATTTCAGTCTAACATTTGCTATTTATATACATTTTAATTTTCTTGCCTCTTATTTTTTAATTAATTTATTTATTTTAATTAAAGGATAATTACTTACAATATTTGTGGTGATTTTGCCATACAAAGATATGAATCAGCCAATGGTAAGCATGTATACCCCCATCCTGAACCACCTCCTTCCCCACCCTATCACTGTGGGTTGTCCCAGAACACTGGCTTTGAATGTCCTGTTTCATGCATCAAACTTGCACTGATCATCTATTTTACACATGATAATATACATGTTTCAATGCTATTCTCTCAAACCACCCCACCCTCATCTTCTCTCACATAGTCCAAAAGTCTATTCTTTACATCTGTGTCTCTTTTATGGTCTTGCCTATAGGGTCGTCATTAGTGTCTTTCTAAATTCCATATATATGCGTTAATATACTGTATTGGTGTTTCTCTTCCTGACTTACCTCAGTCTGTTTAATAGGCTTCAGTTTTATCCACCTCATTAGAACTGACTCAAAGGCATTTTTAATAGCTGAGTAATATTCCACTGTGTATATGTACCACAGCTTTCTTATTCATTCGTATGCTGATGGACATCTAGGTTGCTTCCATGTCCTAGCTATTGTAAACAGTGCTGCAGTGAACATTGGGATACATGTGTCTCTTTCAATTCTGGTGTCCTCAGTGGGTATGCACAGCAGTGGGATTGCTGGGCTATAAGGCAGTTCTATTTCCAGTTTTTAAGGAATCTCTACACTCTTCTCCATAGTGGTTGTAGCAGTTTGCATTCCCACCATCAGTGTAAGAGGGTTCCCTTTTCTCCACACCCTCTCCAGCATTTATTGTTTGTAGATATTTTTAATGGCAACCGTTCTTATCGGCGAGATGGTACCCACTGTATACAGTTTAGTTTTTAAAATTATCTTCTATATCACATGATTATATATTTTTTGTAATACCCGCACCTGCATAGAACAAACACTGATTAGAGACAGCCAAAGCACTTCTTTTCACCAGTAAATATACAAGATCTTTATACTATAACATTTTTAAAGGATTTGTATAGAAATGAACTCCCAGTGTTTCAGCCCTGGCCCTCTTCTTTATTATGGCTCTAACTGGGGATATCAATGCCTTGCAGCAGCCTATTTTTAAGTAGGCAAATTAAGAAGTGTTCTATTTCTGTAGTTCAGTAAGTCAGCCTAAACTCAACCATATATTAATCCTACTCTGACCTGGGGCTGAGGACCTATTAACTAAATATCTGTCCTGCTGTTTGTGACTAATGTCTTTCCTTTTCTATTATTTTTATCAGTCTTTCAATTCATGTTTGCTGATACATACCCCTGTGACAGCGACTAAATTAAGCCCTAACAGAACATAGACATATAGGATGCCCTGCCTTGAGAAGCAAACAGGAGAGACTATCCTGAAGTATTTTCAGGGCTTGATTCCTGCTCTCAGGTGATAAACTTGGTTACTCCAGGTCCTCCTCAACCTGGGACGAGAATGTTGACAGTTGATTATCAAGTAAGACACTGCATGAGATGTCAGTTTATGAGCAGCAAGAGACAGATCAGGCTAATGGATTGGCCTTAGAGAGGAAGAAGGACAGAGAGTATCAATATTTGGTTAAATAATAATAACAACATTGCAAATTGCTTCCTAGACTCCAAACACTGCTCTAAGCATTAAAGTGTTAATTCAATCATTTCTCACAAAATTGTCCTAGAGTAGGAGTTATTATTCACATTTAATGATAAAAAAAATAAAAACAGATCCAAAGTAGATTGTTCAAGGTCACAAGCTAATAAGTATAATAAGTGGTGGAATCAGATGAAATGCTAGGCAGTCCAGAAATGACTAGACTTCAGAAGGAACAGACTATAAAAATGAGACTACTGTTGTGAGGGGTGGAATTTTAGTCAAACAGAAAGTGCAGTGGGGAAGCCAGGCCTGTATGTTCACATCACTTTTCCCCATCTCTGTTCACCAAGGCCTCTGATCCCCTCTGAACATGGCAAGTGACTTCTACAATCCTAAACTGAGGTAGGTAAATTAAGTGTCAGTGGAACAATATCTGAGTATTTGAGATATTTTAAAAAAATGATCAAATATATACTCTGCAGGCAAGATTTTAATGATAAGGTAATATATAAAGCACTTAATTGTTAACATTTAAATGATTTAAGTGTTAAGATACTATATAAAATGTTTCACTGTGCACATAATATAAAAATTGGATTAGAAACTGAATTAATTGAAGGTTCACTAAGCAATAAAGTGAATTAAGTATGATCATGAATAGTTTAAGAATGAGAAACTAGTTCACATCTGAATTTGATATAAGGCATGCCGTACATAAAAAGCAGTCTTTTTTATTAAAGAAATAATATAATATGAGTAGAAGTAATTCATAGTTTAGTGTGTGCAAAAGAGGCATCAATTGGTTGACATAGGGAGCTGGTTAACTGCCATGAAGAAATGGTAGCATAGTAACAGTTGCAACACAAGACTGATGAAATTAAAAACACAAGGAGATCAGAAGTTAAGGGAAATTTATGAAAATTAATGAGCTTTTTAATTTTTAAAAAATTTTACTATGATTTCTTCTTGCTTAAGATGATGACAATGATCAGTTCAGTTCAGTTCAGTTGTTTCTGACTCTTTGTGTCCCCATGGGCTTCAGCACACCAGGCTTCCCTGTCCATCACCAACTCTTGGAGCTTGCTCAAACTCATGTCCATTGAGTCAGTGATGCCATCCAACCATCTTATCCACTGTTGTCCCCTTCTCCTCCAGCCTTCAGTCTTTCCCAGCATCAGGGTCTTTTCCAATGAATCAGTTCTTCACATCATGTGAACAAAGTATTGGAGTTTCAGCTTAAGCATCAGTCCTTTCAATGAATATTCAGGACCGATTTCCTTTAGGATGGACTGTTTGGAGATCCTTTCAGTCCAAGGGATTCTCAGTCTATTCCAACACCACAATTAAAAAGCATCAGTTAAGTTCTCAATTTTCTTTATGGTCCAATGCTCACATCCATACATGACTACTGGAAAAACCATAGCTTTGACTATACAAAATTTTGTGGCTAAGTAATGTCACTGCTTTTTAATATGATGTCTAGGTTGGTCATAGCTTTTCTTTCAAGGAGCAAGCATCTTTTAATTTCATGGCTATGGTCACATCTGCAGTGATTTTGGTGTCCAAGAAGATAAAGTCTGTCATGGTTTCCATTTTTTTCCCCATCTATTTGCCATGAAGTGATGGGACCAGATGCCATGGTCTTCGTCTTTTGAATATTGAGTTTAAAGCCAACTTCCTCACTCTCCTCTTTCAGCCTCATCAAGAGGCACTTTAGTTCCTCTTCACTTTCTGCTGTAAGGGTGGTTTCATCTGCATAGCTAAGGTTATTGATATCTTTCCAGTCAATTTTGATTCCAGCTTGTGCTTCATCCATTCCAGCATTTTACATGATTTACTCTGTGTATAAGCTAAATAAGCAGGGTTAAAATATACAGCCTTGATATACTCCCTCCCCAATTTGGAACAAGTCCATTGTTCCATATCTGGCTCTAACTGTTGCTTCGTGACCTGCATACAGATTTCTCAGGAGGCAGGTAGTGTTCTGGTATTACCATCTCTTTCAGAATTTTCCACAGTTTGTTGTGATTCACACAATCAAAAGTTTTGGCATTGTCAATAAAGCAGAAGTAGATTTTATTTTTCTGAAATTCTTTTTTTTTTTTTTTTTGATGATCCAATAGATGTTGACAACATTATCTCTGATTCTGCTGCCTTTTCTAATCCAGTTTAAACATCTGGAAGTTCTCGGTGCATGTCCTGTTGAAGCCTCACTTGGAGAATTTTGAGAATTACTTTACTAGCATGTGAGATGAGTGCAACTGTGTGGTAGTTTGAACATTCTTTGGCATTGCCTTTCTTAGGGACTGGAATGAAAACTGACGGTTTCCAGTCCTGTGGCCACTGCTTAGTTTTCCAAATTTGCTGACATATCAAGTACAGCACTTTCACAGAATTATCTTCTAGGACTTGGAATAGCTCAGCTGGAATTCCATGACCTCCACTAGCTTTGTTCATAGTGATGCTTCCTAAGGCCCACTTGACTTCACATTCCAGGATGTCTGGCTCTAGGTGACTGATTATACCATCGTGATTATCTGGGTCATAAAGAACATTTTTGTATAGCTCTTCTGTGTATTCTTGCCACCTCTTCTTAATATCTTCTGCTTCTGTTAGGGCCATACAATTTTTGTCCTTTATTGTGCCCATCTTTGCATGAAATATTCCCTGGGTATCTCTAATTTTCTTGACGAGATTGATAGTCTTTCCCATTCTATTGTTTTCCTCCATTTCTTTGCATTGATCCCTGAGGAAGGCTTTCTTATCTCTCCTTGCTATTCTCTGGAACTCTGCATTCAAATGACGTATCTTTCCTTTTCTTCTTTGCCTTTATCTTCTCTTTCTTTTCTCTGCTAATGTAAGGCATCTTCAGACAACCATTTTGCCTTTTTGAATTTGTTTTTCTTGGGGATGCTCTTGGTCACTGCCTCCTGTACAATGTAATGAACTTCTGTCCATAATTCTTCAGGCACTCTATCTTTCAGATCTAATCCCTTGAATCTATTTGTCACTTCCACTGTATAATTGTAAGTGATGACAAAGATAGAAGGCAGAAAATAAATTGTCTTGAAACACACACAAATATGTTTGAGTAATTGGAAAATATAAAGATTGAAAATTGTAGGTGATACAACTTAAAACAAGAGAATCTATCCATATTTTTTCTGAAGAATTGGTTGGAATGAGGAGGGCAGACTGGAGCTGGGAAGCCAGGACATACTCAGGAGATTGTGAGAAAAGTGAACTCATGGTGTCAGTGTTAACACAGTGCATGTTATGTTGGCTAGGAAGCGATAAATATGCAACATAGTAAAAGTAAAATTTAAAGAATCAGCAGCCACTTGGAATGGGGACATAACAGGCAGGAGAGCTGAAGGAGATAACAGCCGCCGGAGATCATAGTTCATGGAGCTGCAAAGAGTTGGACATGATTGAAGCGACTTAGCAGCATTAGCTTCTAAGCCAAGGTAGTCACCTGAAGAGCTGCTGGTGACATGCAGAGAGATGAGGAAACTGGAGTTCATAAGACAGAGTCCAGGGAGGAAGGCCCAGCCTAGGGAGAAGCCCAGAGAATTACTGCAGAGTGTTCCCCTCAAGTCCTCAAGAGAAACTGCAGAGCCGAGTGATGTGGGGGCTGGGGACCAGTGCCCCATATCCAGGAGGAACAAAAATAATGTCCATTCCACCCAACCGGAATGAATAAAATCCCATAATTTATAGAATATTGGTAGAGTGCTCAGGAAGTCTCACCTCAGAAATAGAGAATGAGTGGCCCCTGATTTAACAATGCTTCAGAACCACCTGACTAAGTATAGAAGAAGAAAAGAAGAGAAGGGGGGTGGGGAGGAGGAAGAATATGGTAAAACAGAAAAAGACTATCAATAAGGTAGATAGAAGCATATAGATATATAGACTGAACTGAAATGAATATATAACTAAGTAAACTAACTTTAAAATAAAAAAAATGCTAAAAGTGAAACTATGAAAACCTTAATCATAATAAATTTATAGTGGCAATATTGTATAAAAGAATAAAGAACATCATTTCATAATGATAATGAAGACAACTTATCAACAGACTATGAAAAACCTAAATTTGTATGAAACTAAACTTAACCAAAGGAGTGATTTATAAAGCTTAATATATCATATTTTCTTCCCATTTATCTATCTCATATATATCCATTTATCCTATCGGCATAGATAGATAAATATCCATTTACCACATACACACAGCATACAGAAAAAAATGTGCCTCAATAATTTTGGAATGATTTATGTCATAGTATGTTCTCTATCATAACAAAATCAATTTAGGAACCAATATCAGAAAAATTTCCCAAAATCTTCAAATATTTAGACTACAAATACTTCTTTTTAATTTATGAGAAGAATAATCTTGAAGTAAATTATAAATAATTAGATTAAATGAAAATAACTCAGTATATACGAACTGCAATAATACTATTCAGTAAGATTCAATGAAAACATTGCCTCAGTTCAGTTCAGTCACTCAGTCTTATCTGACTCTTTGTGACTCCATGAATCGCAGCACACCAGGCCTCCCTGTCCATCACCAACTCCTGGAGTTCACTCAAACTCATATCCATCAAGTCGGTGATGCCATCCAGCCATTTCATCCTCTGTCTTCCACTTCTCCCTCTGCCCTCAATTCCTCCAAGACTCAGGGACTTTTCCAATATTCGCATGAGGTGGCCAAAGTATTGGAGTTTCAGCTTTAGCATCAGTCCTTCCAATGAACACCCAGGATTGCTCTCCTTTAGGATGGACTGGTTGGATCTCCTTGCAGTCCAAGGGACTCTCAAGAATCTTTTCCAACACCACAGTTCAAAAGCATCAATTCTTCGTGCTCAGCTTTCTTCACAGTCCAACTCTCATATCCATACATGACCACTGGAAAAACCATAGCCTTGATTAGACGGACCTTTGGTGGCAAAGTAATGCCTCTGCTTTTCAATATGCTTTCTAGGTTGCTCATAACTTTTCTTCCAAGGAGTAAGCGTCTTTTAATTTCATGGCTGCAATCACCATCTGCAGTGTTTTTGGAGCCCAGAAAAATAAATTCTGACACTGTTTCCACTGTTTCCCCATCTATTTCCCGTGAAGTGATAGGACTGGATGCCATGATCTTCGTTTTCTGAATGTTGAGCTTTAAGCCAACTTTTTCACTCTCCTCTTTCACCTTCATCAAGAGGCTCTTTAGTTCTTCTTCACTTTCTGCCATAAGGGTTTTGTCATCTGCATATCTGAGGTTATTTATATTTGTCCCAGTAATCTTGATTCCAGCTTGTGCTTCTTCCAGGCCAGCATTTCTCATGATGTACTCTACACAGAAGTTAAATAAGCACGGTGATGATATACCGCCTTGACGACTCCTGTTCCTATTTCAAACCAGTCTGTTGTTCCATGTCCAATTCTAACTGTTGCTTCCTGACCTGCATATAGCTTTCTCAAGTGACAGGTCAGGTGGTCTGGTATTCCCTTCTCTCTCAGGATTTCCCACAGTTTATTGTGATCCACACAGTCAAAGGCTTTGACATAGTCAAGAAAGGAGAAATAGATGTTTTTCTGGAACTCTCTTGCTTTTTCCACGATCCAGCAGATGCTGGCAATTTGATCTCTAGTTCCTCTGCCTTTTCTAAAACCAACTTGAACATCTGGAAGTTCACGCTTCATGTATTGCTGAAGACTGGCTTGGAGAATTTTGAGCATTACTTTACTAGTGTGTGAGATAAGTGCAATTGTGTGGCAGTTTGAGAATTCTTTGGCATTGCCCTTCTTTGGGATTGGAATGAAAACTGAACTTTTCCAGTCTGTGACCACTGCTGAGTTTTCCAAATTTGCTGGCATATTGACTGCAGCATTTTCATAGCCTCATGTTTCAGGATTTGAAATAGCTCAACTGGAATTCCATCACCTCCACTAGCTTTATTCGCAGTGATATTTTCTAAGTCCCACTTGACGTCACATTCCAGGATGTCTGGCTCTAGATAAGTGATCACACCATCGTGATTATCTGGGTCGTGAAGCTTTTTTTTTTTTTGTACAGTTCTTCTGTGTATTCTTGCCACCTCTTCTTGATATCTTCTGCTTCTGTTAAGTCCATACCATTTCTGTCCTTTGTTGACCCCATCTTTGCATGAAGTTTTCCCTTGGTATCCATAATTGTCTTGAACAGATAGCTACTCTTTCCCATTCTGTTGTTTTCCTCTATGTCTTTCCACTGATCACTGAGGAAGGCTTTCTTATCTCTCCTTGCTAGTCTTTGGAACTCTACACTACCACATGCCCGAAGTGAGAGGAGGCGGCCAAGAGCTATCCCATGTCTAAGGAGCAGCAGCTGCATAGGTGCAGGAAGGCTGAGAGGAGCTACTCCACGTTCAGGGTCAGGAAAGGTGGCCGTGATGAGATACCCCTTGTCCAAGGTAAGGAGAAGCAGCTGCACTTTGCTGGAGCAGCCGTGAGGAGATACCCCACATCCAAGGTAAGAGAAACCCAAGTAAGACAATAGGTGATGAGAGAGGGCACCAAACAGCAGACACACTGAAACCATAATCACAAAAAACTAGCCAATGTGATCACATGGACCACAGCCTTGTCTAACTCAATGAAACTAAGCCATGCCCTGTGGGACTACCCAAGACAGGAGGGTCATGGTGGAGAGATCTGACAGAATGTGGTCCACTGGAGAAGAGAATGGTAAACCGCTTCAGTATTCTTGCCTTGAGAACCCCATGAACAGTTTGAAAAGGCAAAATGATAGGATACTGAAAGAGGAACTCCTCAGATATAGGCACCCAATATGCTACTGGAGATCAGTGGAGAAATAACTCCAGAAAGAATGAAGGGATGGAGCCAAAGCAAAAACGATACCCAGCTGTGGATGTGACTGGTGATAGAAGCAAGGTCTGATGCTGCAAAGAGCAATGTTGCATAGGAACCTGGAATGTCAGGTCCATGAATCAAGGCAAATTGGAAGTGGTCAAACAAGAGAAGGCAAGAGTGAACGTCGACATTCTAGGAATCAGCAAACTAAAATGGATTAGAATGAGTGAATTTAACTCAGATGACCATTATATCTACTACTCTGGGCAGGAATTCCTCAGAAGAAATGGAGTAGCCATCATGGTCAACAAAAGAGTCTGAAATGCAGTACTTGGGTGCAATCTCAAAAAAGACAGAATGATCTCTGTTCGTTTCCAAGATCAACCATTCAGTATCACAGTAATCCAAGCCTATTGCCCAACCAGTAACGTTTAAGAAGCTGAAGTTGAACTGTTCTATGAAGACTTACAAGACCTTTTAGAACTAACACACAAAAATTTGTCCTTTTCATTATAGGGGACTGGAATGAAAAAGTAGGAAGTCAAGAAAGACCTGGAGAAACAGGAAAATCTGGCCTTGGAATACAGAATGAAGCAGGGCAAAGACTAATAGAGTTTTGCCAAGAGAACGCACTGGTCATAGCAAACACCCTCTTCCAACAACACAAGAGAAGACTCTTCATATGGACATCACCAGATGGTCAACACCGAAATTAGATTGATTATATTATATGCAGTTAAAGATGGAGAAGCTCTATACAGTCAACAAAAACAAGACTGGGAGCTGACTGTCGCTTAGATCATGAACTCCTTATTGGCAAATTCAGGCTTAAATTGAGGCAAGTAGGGGAAACCACGAGATCATTCAGGTATGGCTTAAATCAAATCCCTTATGATTGTACAGTAGAAGTGACAAATAGATTTAAGGGACTAGATCTGATAGACAGAGTGTGTGATGAACTATGGATGGAGGTTTGTGACACTGTACAGGAGACAGGGATCAAGACCATCCCCATGGAAAAGAAACACAGAAAAGCAAAAAGGCTGTCTGAGGAGGCCTTACAAATAGCTGTGAAAAGAAGAAAAGTGAAAAGCAAAGAATAAAAGGAAATATATAAGCATCTGAATGCAGAATTTTAAAGAATAGCAAGGAGAGATATGAAAATATTGCTTAGTAGTATATATAAGTTTAATGTTTATATTTGATCAAATAAACTGTAAAATCAATAAAATGAAAACTCTGAATACACATTTCCCAAAAAAAGGTACAACAAGTGGCCAGTAAACATATTAAAATGTTCAACTTCACTTGTTATCAGGAAATGAAAGTTTACATAAAATACTACTACCCTTTCATTAAAATGGCTAAGGTTAAAAAGGATGACAATATCGTGTGTTGATAATGATTTAGAACACTTAGAACAGCAAGGAGAGGTAAGAAAGGCTTCCTCAGTGATCAATGCACAGAAATAGAGGAAAACAATAGATTGGGAAAGACTAGAGATCTCTTCAAGAAAATTACAGATACCAAGGGAACATTTCATTCAAAGATGGGCTCAACAAAAAACAGAAATATTATGGACCTAACAGAAGCAGAAGATATTAAAAAAAAAAAGTGGCAAGAATACACAGAAGAACTATATAAAAAAGATCTCCACAACCCAGATAATCACTATGGTGTGATCACTCATACTCACCTAGAACCAGATATCCTGGAATATGAAGTCAAGTGGGCCTTAGAAAGCATTACTATGAACAAAGCTAGTGGAGGTGATAGAATTCCAGTTGAGCTATTTCAAATCCTAAAAGGTGATGCTGTAAAAGTGCTGCACTCAATATGACAGCAAATTTGAAAAACTCAGCAGTGGCCACACGACTGGAAAAGATCAATTTTCATTCCAATCCCACAGAAAGGCAATGCCAAAGAATGCTTAAACTACCACACAATTGCACTCATCTCACACACTAGTAAAGTAATGCTCAAAATTCTCCAAGCTAGGCTTCAACAATGGGTGAACCGTGAACTTCCAGATGTTCAAACTGGTTCTAGAAAAGGCAGAGGAACTAGAGATCAAATTGCCAACATCTGCTGGACCAACGAAAAACCAAGAGAGTACCAGAAAACATATATTTCTGATTTGTTGACCATGCCAAAGCCTTTGACTGTGTGGATCACAATAAATTGTGGAAAATTCTGAACAGGATGGGAATACCAGGCCACCTGACCTGCCTCTTGAGAAACCTATATGCAGGTCAGGAAGCAACAGTTAGAACTGGACATGAAACAGCAGGCTGGTTCCAAATAGGTGGAGTATGTCAAGGCTGTATATTGTCACCCTGCTTATTTAACTTCTATGCAGAGTACATCATGAAAAACGCTGGGGTGGATGAAGCACAAGCTGGAATCAAGATTTCCAGGAGAAATATCAATAGCTTCATATGTGCAAATGACAGCACCCTTATGGCAGAAAGTGAAGAAGAACTAAAGAGCCTCTTGATGAAAGTGAAAGAGGATAGTGAAAAAGTTGGCTTAAAGCTCAACATTCAGAAAACGAAGATCATGGCATCCGGTCCCATCACTTCATGGCAAATAGATGGGAAAACATTGGAAACAGTTTCAGACTATATTTTTCTGGGCTCCAGAATCACTGCAGTTGGTGATTTCAGCGATGAAATTAAAAGACTCTTACTCCAAGTAAGAGTACCTTGAGAGTATATTATATACCTGCTGCTACTGCTGCTGCTAAGTTGCCTCAGTCGTTTCTGACTCTTAGCGACCCAATGGTCTGCAGCCTACCAGGCTCCTCCGACCCTGGGACTTTCCAGGCAAGAGTACTGGAGTGGGGTGCCATTTCCTTCTCCAATATTATATACCTAGACAGTATATTATAAAGAAGCGACATTACTTTGTCAAGAAAGGTTTGTCTAGTCAAAGCTCTGGTTTTTCCAGTGGTCATGTATGATGTTAGAGTTTAACTATAAAGAATGCTCAGTGACGATGAATTGATGTTTTTGAACTGTGGTGTTGGAGAAGACTCTTGACAGTCCCTTGAACAGCAAGGAGATCAAACCAGCCCATCCTAAAGAAGACCAGTACTGGGTGTTCATTGGAAGGACTGATGTTGAAGCTGAAACTCTAATTCTTTGGCCACCTGATGCGAAGAGCTGACTCATTGGAAAAGCTTGCAAAGATTGCAAAGGCATGAGGAGAAGGAGATGATGGAGGATGAGATGGTTGGATTGCATCACCGACTCAATGGACATGGGTTTGGGTGGACTCCGGGAGTTGATGATGGACAGGGAGGCCTGGCATGCTGCAGTTCATGGGGTCACAGAGTCGGACACAACTGAGCAACTGAACTGAACTGAAGAATACATAACTGGCAGGAAGGTTAAATTGTACAAATCACTTTATTAAATGCTCTGTCAATTTCTTACAAAGTGAACAATATTTTATGAGAAATTCTTACAGGAATATATCCTATAGAAATGAAAATACATGTCAACATAAGGGTCTATTTATGGATCTCATACCAGGTTTATTCATAATTACAAAACACTGGAGATAATCCAAGCATCTTACAAGTGAGTGGTTAACCAAACTGTGGTGTAAAGAAGTAAAAGCCAAGAAAATAGTAAGAATACTGATGACTTGAACAAATTTGACATAATACCTGTAGGACACAGAGACCAATAGTAAAAATTCACAAACTTTGTAAGAATACATGAAATCTTACCAAAAAACCATAAGCTAAATTGTAAGTTACCCAAAATGAATTTCACAAGATTGGATTAATTCACTGTGTGTTCATTTTTATTTTCTTTTTATTTCTCCAGCTTTATTGAGTTATAAATATCATGTAATTTTGTGGAAGATAAAGATGTGATGATTTGATAAATGTATATTTTGCTCACAATTAACACAATACCATTAGTGAATATATCTCTTGCCTCACATAATTATTTGTTCTGTGTTATAATAAAAGCATTTCCATTTAGTCTCAGCAATTTTAAATTGTAAATTAACCATACAGTATTAACTATAGTCATATGTACATTAGATACCCAGAACTTTCATCTTATAACTGGACGTTTTTCCTTTTGACCAATATCTCCTAATTTTTCCTACACCTTCCTAAACCCCACCACCATTCTAGTCTCCTTTTCTATGAATTTGGGTTTTATTCAATTCTACTTGTAAATGTCATTTTACACCATTTATCATTCTCTGTCTGACTTATGTCAGTTAGCATAATAACCTCAAGATCCATCCATGTTGCCCAAATGGCAGGATTTCCTACCTAAAAAGGATGAATAATATTCCATTATATATATTTTAATATATAATTTGAATGTATTTTATATTTAAGAAGAGATTCCACATCTTGGCATGTGTGAATAATGCTGAAATGAAGATGGAGGGGCAGATATCTTTTCAATATTCTATTTTTTTCCTTTCGATTTATACCAAAAAGTGGAATTACTGGGTCATATGATAGCTCTATTTTTAATATTATTTTTCAATAGCTCTTTTTTTAATGTTTTGATGAACCTCCATTCTGTTTCTCATAGTGGATGCACCAAGTTACATTCCCATCAACAGTGCACAAGTGTTTCCTTTATTCACGCACTCACCAACACTGATTGAAACATTGTTGTGGGTTAAATTCATTTCACTTGCCTTCACTAATCAAAGTTTTAAGACTTGCATGTCCTCCAAGTTGCATGGAGCCTAAACAATAAGGTCTTTTCTGAGTTATTTTCCAGGAACTTAGAGGCAACTTGAGGTGTCTAGCTTGAGGTAAGCCAGTTAAAACTCTATGAGACCACCCACCCTCCAACTGGGAGTGCACTCCAGGACCTTTTGAAGATAGTGGCCTATTGCTTTGTCACACCTGGGCAGAATGACGATCACCACACTTGTTTCCAATCCCTGTTCCCCAGACTTCCCACACTTCCCTCTCACACCGCCCTACTTATTTATCATCCCATAATGCACTGAGTCTCTTGGCTTCAGGAGGCAGCTCTGAGATCTGTCCTCCAATCTCCTAGTTGACTGCCTTGCAGAGGAGTGCGCTCTTTGTTGCAAACCTTGGTGTCTCAGCATTTTGGTTTGTGGAGAGTTAGGCAACAAACCTGATTCACAAACATTTGTTGTTTTTTAGTAATAGTCATGGTAACAGAGGGCTTCCCTGGTAGCGAAGATGGTAAAGAATCCACCTGCAGTGCAGAAGACCTGGGTTCAATCCCTGGGTTGGAAAGATCCTCTGGAGAAGGAAATGGCTATGCACTCTGCTATTCCTGCCTGGAAAATTCCATGCACAGAGGAGGTTGGCAGGCTATAGTTCATGGAGGCACAAAGAGTTGGACATGACTAAATGACTAACACACACACACACATTCTGATAGATGTAAGATAATGTCTCACTGTGGTTTTGGTTGGCACTATCCTGATGATGAATGATGTTGAGCATCTCTTCATATACCTGTTGGCCACATGCATGTATCTGTATCTTCTTTGAAGAAAATGTCTATTTAAAGCCTCTTTCCACCTTTTAAACATATTTTTTTGAAAATTAATTGCATGAGTTCAATATATATTTGGGGCCCTGCATCTTGGATAAGCTAGGATGGAACTGGACCCTGGTTTTCATGGCCAGGACTGAAGTCAGCAGACCTGCTTCTGGAGGTGTGGATGGATGTGTCTACTGTCAGGCCCTTGGTTGGGTTGGAAGGCTCTTTGACTATGACTGGAGCAGCTGGACCATAGTGCAGTGCTTGTCAGGGTCTCCTGAGGGACATGTATGAGAGTCTTCCACTGAGTCCCTGTGTTGGCAGGACTGCCCATGGACTTGACTTGAGGGAGCAGTAGGACCCTGTTATAGGGTCCTTTCAGGATCCCCATGATGCAGGTAAGAGCATCTCCTGCCAAGTGCCCAAGCCAGGAGGACTCTTCCCAGACTGTGGCAGAGATTGGCTAGAACCCAGTTACAGGAACTTTCCAGAAATATGTACATACATTCACCGAAAGACAAGCAAAAAAAAATGGTAATAGCAGAAAAAATTTTAATACCCTCAAGATGAATTCCCCAAATGTCCATCAAGAAGGGAACTTGGTATATTTAAATAATGCAATGTTATACAGAAATAATAATGATTAATCAATTGCTACACAAAACATGAAGAACATTTAAATACATATTAGAAGCATAATATTGTAAATATAAAGTAAACATAAGAAACAAGATATAACAATTATCTGACTTAATTTTACAAGTTTTTAAAACTTGCAAACTGCTCTATAATGTTATAAAAAAAGGTATGATGCTTAGCTTTGAAAATTTAGTTGAGACGGGAAGATAAATTTAAAAAGATTTGTCTGAGATTCCATTATAGTGATGATGTTTACCCTAGATGTTGGTTTCACATGTGTATTCAGTTTGTAAAAACGTATTTCTTCATACATTAAGATTTTTCTATGTAGATTATACCTCAGTAAAATTTAAAATATAAAACAATCATTAACAATTGTGAAATTATTTGTATCTCCTAACAAAGCTGGCATTTTATTTAATATATGAAACGTTATCTATGAATACATAAAACACTCTCAATATCTTTTTACCATCACCAGTTGACACGAACGTAGTTCACAGAGAAGGAAAATGAAAATGTTGTATAAATACTGAATCTCTTTCATGATAAAATCATTTATTTCATAATATAATAAACACAAATTCAAATAATACTGATATAATTGTTCATCTATAATTAAATTAGCAAAGATCCAATAGCTTGACAACACACTGTCTTCATGAAAGTTTGAAGAAACAGGAACTTGATACATTACTGGTATCAGTAATACCATAAAACAGTAATAGCAGGATGGATCATTATTGAAATGGCTCAGATCTGGACACTGACAACACCAAGTGCTTTCAAGTATGTTGTTGTTTTTCAGTCGCTAAGTCATGTTTGACTCTTTGCAACCCCATGGACTGCAATATGCCAGGTTTCCCTGTCTCTCACTATCTCCCAGAGACTGCTTAAGTTCATGTCCATTGAGTTGGTGATGCTACCTAACCATCTCATCCCCTGTCGCCACCTTCCCTTTCAGAAAACTTCCTTTATTGCTGATCGAAACACGAAATGATACAACTCTTGGAAGATAGTTTGGTGGTTTCTTACAGAACTAAATGCACTCTTATTAAGCAATCATATTTCTTGATATTTACCCATGGAATTGAAAACTTAAGTCCACACGAAAAACTACACACTGATTTTTTATCGATTTTATTCATAATAGACAAAATTTATAAGCAACCAAGATATCCTTCTGGTTGAATGGATAAACCACAATAAAACCAGATGATAAAATATTATTCAGCACTACAAGGAATGAATTATCAAGTTCTTATAAAAGAAACACAGAGGAAACTTAAATGCATATTATTAGGTGAAAGAACCCAGTCTGAAAAGGCTACCTGCTACATGATTTCAACTATATGACATCTTGGAAAGGGCAAAGCTATGGACACAGCAGGATGATCAGTTGTTGCCAGGAGTTGGGTGGAGGGATGATTAGGCCAAACACAGAGGATTTTTAAGCCAGTGCAAATACTCTATGATACTATAATGATGGCTTCATGTTATTACACATTTGCCCAAATCCATAAAGTGTACAATACACATGGTAAACCATAATGTAAACTGTGAAATTTGGGTGATTATGATGTATCAATGTATGTTCATCAATTGTGACAAAGGTAGAACTCTGACGGATATGCTGATAATGAGGGAAGTCATGCGTGTGTGAGGACAAGAGGTGTATGGGAAACCTGTGTTCCTTCCTCTCAATTTTGCTGTGAACCTAAAACACTTCTAAAAAATAAAATATTAAAAGAGAAAAGAAATAGAAGCTATTTTGGAAATATCTCTCAATACTTTAAGTATTTTCTGCTGATAGGAAATTACCTTAGAGATGTGTTCATATATGTGAAAATGACTTCACTTACTCTGTTATATTAATAAGATATTGAAAACATCTTGAATGCGCATCAGAATGTGTGTGGTGACCACCAGTAATGTTTTTCTCTTGGTCACACTACTTTTTTATTGTCCCTATTATTAAATGGGGCGCATGACTGAGTTGTGCGGGTTAACAGAGTGCGGGAAAAGGTGATGTACTGGATTCCTAAACCCTCCACCCCTCTGTCTATGCAGAGGTATTTAAAATACATTGCCTGGGGCTTCTGGTTCAAGATGGCAGAGTAGAAGGACACATGTGCATCTCCTCCTATAAAAGCACTAAAATCACAACTAACTGTTGAACCATCGACAGGATACTGGAACCTATCAAAGAAAGAAATCTCATGTCCAAAGACAAAGAATAGCCACAGTGAGATGGAAGGAGGGGCACAATCACAATAAAATCAAATCCCATACCCACTGGGTGGATGACGCACAGCCTGGAGAACAATAATACCAAAGAATTTCTCCCACTGTTGTGAAGGTTCTGAACCTCACGTCAGGCTATCCAGCCTGAGGATCTGACAAAGGGACTGGGAAGCCCAAGGGAATCCGACCTTGAAGGCCAGCAGGATTTGATTGCAAGACTTCAACAGGACTAGGGAAGGAGGGATTCCCGTCTTGGAGGACACAAACAAAACTTTGCACACATCAAGACTCGGAGGAAAGGAGCAGTGACTCCACAGGTGACTGAACCAAAACTAACCCCTAGGGCTGGAGGATCTCCTCTGGATGCATGAGTAAGTCAGCAAGGGTTCACCACAGGGACAGGGCACTGGCAGTACCACTCTGGGAAGGACCCCCTTGGAGTAAACCCTTTTGGAGTTTGCCATTAACCTGACTATAGAGCCCATAGACCTGAAGGCTGGGTCACCTGAGGCCAAAAAGCTACCAGGACAGGAGCAGGATCCCACTCATCAGCAGATAATTGGATTAAAGCGTTACTGAGCAAGGCCCTACCCACCAAAGCAAGACCCAGTCTTTCCCACCACCAGTTCCTCCCATCACACTTAAACAAACCTCTTAGCCTCCTACATCAGAGGGCAAACAGAAGAAGCAAGAAGAACCACAGTTCCACAGTGACTAAAACAAAAACATTACAGAAAATTAATCATCATGCAAAAGTAGAAAGTTGTGTCCCAGACGAAAGGACAAGATAAAGCCCCCCCAAAACAACGAAATGTAATGAAATAAGCAACCTTCAAGAAAAAGAATTCAGAATAATGATATAGAAGATGATTCAGGATCTTGGTAAAGAATGGAGGAAAAAATTGAGAAGATGCAAGACATATTTACCAAAGACATAGAAAAACTAAAGAATAAACAAGAAGAAATGAATAATACACTAGAAGTAATCCAAACAGAATAACTGAGGTAGAAGAAAAGATAAATGACCTGGAGCACAGAATGGTGGAACTCACTGCTACAGAACAAAATACTGAACAAAAAATGAAAAGAAATGGAAGCCTAAGATACCTCTGGAACAACATTAAATGCATGAACATTCACATTATAGGGGTCCCATAAGGAGAAGAGAGAAAAGACCTGGGAAAATATTTAAGGAGATAACAGCTGAAAACTTCCTTAACATGGGAAAGGAAATAATCAGCCAAGCCCAGAAATCCTAGAGAGGCCCAGGCAGGATAAACCCAAGAAAGGATATTCTGAGACACATAGTAATCAAACTGACAAAAATTAAAGACAGAAATAAACTATTGAAAGCAACAAGGGTCCAAAGAGGGATGGTATGCGGAGGGAGGTGGGAGGGGGGTTCAGGATGGGGAACACGTGTACACCCATGGTGGATTCATGTTGATGTATGGCAAAACCAATACAATATTGTAAAGTAATTGGCCTCCAATTAAAATAAATATATTTATATTAATAAAAAATAAAAGCAACAAAAATGACAAATAGCATACAAGGGAACTCCCATCAGGCTACCAGCTGATTTCTCAACAGAAACTCTACAAGCCAGAAGGGAATGGCATGCTATATTGAAAGTGATAAAAGGGAAGAAACTATAACCAAGAATACTCTACCCAGCAAGACTCTCATTCAGATTTGGTGGAGAAATCAAAAGCTTTGTGGACAAGCAAAAAATAGGATAATTCTTTAAGGAACAGAATTCTCTAGAATTCTCTGAAAGAACCTCCATACTATTTTCCAAAATGGATGTATCAGTTTACATTTCCACCAGCAGTGCAAGAGGTTTCCTTTCTACACACATCATCTCCAGCATTTATTATCTGTAGATTTTTTTTTTAATAATGGCCATCGTGACTGGTATGAGGTGATAACTCATTGCAGTTTTGATTTCCATTTTTCTAATAATGAGCATAATAATACTGTGAAAGTGCTGCACTCAATATGCCAGCAAGTTTGGAAAACTCAGCAGTGGCCACAGGACTGGAAAAAGTCAGTTTTCTTCCAATTCCAAAGAAGGGCAATGCAAAAAAATGTTCAAACTACCGCACAATTGCACTCATCTCACACGCGAGTAAAGTAATGCTCAAAATTCTCCAAGCCGGACTTCAGCAATACGTGAACCGTGAACTCCCTGATGTTCAAGCTGGTTTTAGAAAAGGCAGAGGAACCAGAGATCAAATTGCCAACATCTGCCGGATCATGGAAAAAGCAAGAGAGTTCCAGAAAAACATCGACTTCTGCTTTATTGACTATGCCACAGCCTTTGACTGTGTGGATCACAATAAGCTGTGGAAAATTCTGAAAGATAGGAAAAGCAGACCACCTAACCTACCTCTTGAGAAACCTGTACGCAGGTCAGGAAGCAACAGTTCGAACTGGACATGGAACAACAGACTGGTTCGAAATAGGAAAAGGAGTATGTCAAGGCTGTATATTGTCACCCTGCTTATGTAAATTCTATTCCGAGTACATCAAGAGAAACGCTGGACTGGAAGAAACACAAGCTAGAATCAAGATTCCTGGGAGAAATATCAACAACCTCAAATATGCAGATGACACCACCCTTATGGCAGTAAGTGCAGGGGAGCTAAAAAGCCTCTTGATGAAAGTAAAAGAGGGGAGTGAAAAAGTTGGCTTAAAGCTCAACATTCAGAAAACGAAGATCATGGCATCTGCTCCCATCACTTCATGCGAAATAGATGGGGAAACAGTAGAAGCAGTTTCAGACTTTATTTTTTGGGGGCTCCAAAATCACTGTAAATGGTGATTGCAGCCATGAAATTAAAAGACGCTTACTCCTTGGAAGAAAAGTTATGACCTACCTAGATAATGTATTCAAAAGCAGAGACATTACTTTGCCGACTAAGGTCCGTCTAGTCAAGGCTATGGTTTTTCCTGTGGTCATGTATGGATGTGAGAGCTGGACTGTGAAGAAGGCTGAGCACCGAAGAATTGATGCTTTTGAACTGTGGTGTTGGAGAAGACTCTTGAGAGTCCCTTGGACTGCAAGGAGATCCAATCAGTCCATTCTGAAGGAGATCAGCCCTGGGATTTCTTTGGAAGGAATGATGCTAAAGCTGAAGTTCCAGTACTTTGGCCACATCATGCAAAGTGCTGACTCATTGGAAAAGACTCTGATGCTGGGAGGGATTGGGGGCAGGAGGAGAAGGGGACGGCCCAGGATGAGATGGCTGGATGGCATCACGGACTCGACGGACATGAGTCTGAGTGAACTCCAGGAGATGGTGATGGACAGGGAGGCCTGGCATGCTGCGATTCATGGGGTCAGAAACAGTCAGACACGACTGAGCGACTGAACTGAACTGAACTGAATAATGAGCAGTGCTTAGCATGTTTTCATGTGTTTATTGGCCATCTGCATGTCTTCTTTGGAGAAATGTCTATATGTGTCTTCTGCCCATTTTTTAAATTGGGTTGTTTGTTTTTCTGATATTGAGTTGCATGAGCTGCTTATATATTTTGGTGATTAATCTTTTGTCAGTTGCTTCATTTGCAATTATTTTCTTCCATTCTGAAGGTTGTCCTTTCATTTTATTTATAGTTTCCTTTTCTGTGCAAAAGCTTCTATGTTTAATTAGGTTGCATTTGTTTATTATTTTTTATTTCCATCAATCTAGGGGGTGGGTCTGAGAGAATCTTGCTGTAATTTATCTCAAAGGATGTACTGCCTATGCTTTCCTTTAAGGGCTTTATAGTTTCTGGCCTTACATTTAAGACTTTAATGCATTATGAGTTTATTTTTGAGTATAGTGTTAGGAAGTATTCTAATTTCATTCTTTTACATGTAAATATCCAGTTTTCCTGGTACCACTTATTCAAGAGAATGTCTTTTCTCCATTGTATATCCTTGCCTCCTTTGTCAAAAATAAGGTGCCTATATGTGCATGGGTTTATCTCTGGGCTTTCTCTCTTGCTCCATTTGTCTATATTCTCTTTCTGTGTTAATACTATATTGTCTTGATTACTATAATTTTGAAGTCTGAATGCAGGGAGGTTAATATCTCCAGTTCCATATATCTTTCTCAAGATTCCTTTGGCTATTTGGAGTCATTTCTGTTTTCATATAAATTGTGAAATTTTTTGTTCTAGTTCTGTGAAAAATGCCATTGATAATTTGAAAGGGATTTCATTGATTCAGTAGATTTCTTTGGATAGTATAGTCATTTTGACAATATTGATTCTTAAGAACATGGTATATCTCTCCATCTGTGTTATCTTTGATTTCTTTAATCAGTGTCTTACAATTTTATGCAAACAGGTCTTTTGTCTCTATTGATATGTTTATTCCTAGGTATTTTATGCTTTTCTTGCAATGGTGAATGAGATTGTTTCCTTAATTTCTCCTTCTGATTTGTCATTGTTAGTGTACAGGAATGCAAGGGACTTCTGTGTGACTTTACTAAATTTATTGATTAGCTCTAGTAGATTTTTTGTGGCATTTCTATCATCTTCTATATGTAGTATCATGCCATCCAATCTGTATTCTTTTGTTTCTTTTTCTTTCTTTATTGCTGTGGTTAGGACTTCCAAAATTATATTGAATGTTGTGAGAGTAGGCATCCTTGTCTTGTTCCTAATCTTATAGTAAATGCTTTCAGTTTTTCTCCATTGAGAGTATGTTTACTGTGGGTTTGTCATATATGGCTTTGATCATGTTGAGGTAGGTTCCTTCTATGTCAGTTTTCTGAACAGATTTTTTTTTTTAATCATAAATGGGTATTGAATTTTTTAAAAGCTTCCTCTGCCTCTGTTGAGATGATTATATGATTTTATTGTTCTGCTTGTTCATATGGTATATCACATTGATTTGCATATATTGAAGAATACTTGCATCCCTGGGATAAAATCCACTTGATCATAATGTATAATTCTTTTAATGTGTTGTTGAATTTAATTTTTAGAACTTTGTTGAGGATTTTTGCATTTATATTCACAAAGATATTGGCCTGTAATTTTCTCTTTTTGTAATATCTTTGTTTTGCTTTGGTATAAGGATGATGGTGGGCTCATAGAATGAGTTTGGGAGTTTGCCTCCCTCTACAGTTTTTGGAATAAACTGTGGAAAATTCTGAAAGAGATGTGAATACTAGACCACCTGACCTGCCTCTTGAGAAATCTGTATGCAGGTCAGAAAGCAACAGTTAGAACTGGACATGGAACAACAGACTGGTTCAAAATAGGAAAAGGAGTACATCAAGGCTGTATATTGTCACCCTGCTTATGTAACTTCTATGCCGAGTACATCATGAGAAATGCTGGACTGGAAGAAACACAAGCTGGAATCAAGATTCCCGGGAGAAATATCAATAATGTCAGATATGCAGATGACACCACCCTTATGGCAGAAAGTGAAGAGGAACTAAAAAGGCTCTTGATGGAAGTGTAAGAGGAGAGTGAAAAAGTTGGCTTAAAGCTCAACATTCAGAAAATGAAGATCATGGCGATTTAGCAGCAGCAGCAGCCTCAGCCATTGCTTCCTTCATTTCTTTTTCATTTTTCCCTTCTTTGTTTTTTTGTGATTCCTATCCTCCTACTAACTTTAGGGTTTTTGTTGTTGTTATTGTTCTTTTACTAGCTGCTTTAGGTGTAGAATTAGGTCCCATCACGTCATTGGAAATAGATGGGGAAACAGTGGAAACAGTGTCAAACTTTATTTTTTTGGGCTCCAAAATCACTGCAGATGGTGATTGCAGCCATGAAATTAAAAGCCACTTACTCCTTGGAAGAAAAGTTATGACCATGCTAGATAGCATATTCAAAAGCAGAGACATTACCTTGCCAACAAAGGTCCATCTAATCAAGGCTATGGTTTTTCCTGTGGTCATGTATGGATGTGAGAGTTGGACTGTGAAGAAGGCTGAGCATCGAAGAATTGGTGCTTTTGAATTGTGGTGCTGGAGAAGACTCTTGAGAGTCCCTTGGATTGCAAGGAGATCCAACCAATCCATTCTGAAGGAGATCAGCCCTGGGATTTCTTTGGAAGGAATGATGCTGAAGCTGAAACTCCAATACTTTGGCCACATCATGCGAAGAGTTGACTCATTGGAAAAGACTCTGATGCTGGGAAGGATTGGGGGCAGGAAGAGAAGGGGACTACAGAGGATGAGATGGCTGGATGGCATAACTGACTCGATGGATGTGATCCTGAGTGAACTCCGGGAGTTGGTGATGGACAGGGAGGGCTGGTGTGCTGCAATTCATGGGTCCGCAAAGAGTCAGACACGACTGAGTGACTGAACTAAACAGTTTTTGGAACAGTTTGAGCAAGATAGGTGTTGGTTCTTCTCTAAATATTTGCTAGAATTCACCTCTGAAGCCATCTGGCCCTGGGCTTTTGTTTATTGGAAGATTTTTTAATCAAAATTTTAATTTCAGTGCTTGTGAGTGGTCTGTTCATATTTCCTAATTCTTCCTGGTTCAGTCTTAGAAAGTTGTACTTTCCTAAAAAATTGTCCATTTCTTCCAGGTTGTCTATTTTATTGGCATTTAGCTGCTCTTAGTAGTCTCTTATTATCCTTTGTATTCTTTCATTGTCTGTTGTAACTTCTTTTTTATTTAGAATTTTATTGATTTGAGCCTTGTCTTTTTTTCTTGATATGTCTGAGTAGTGGCTTGTCAGTTTTATTTGTTTTCTCAGAGAATCAGCATTTAGTTTTATTGGTTATTGCCATTGCTTCTGTAGAAGGCAATGGCAACCAACTCCAGTACTCTTGCCTGGAAAATCCCATGGATGGAGGAGCTTGGTAGGCTCCAGTCCATGGGGTCGCTAAAAGTAGGGCACAGCTGAGTGACTTCACGTTCACTTTTCACTTTCATGCATTGGAGAAGGAAATGGCAACCCACTCCAGTATTCTTGCCTGGAGAATCCCCAGGGACAGAGGAGCCTAGTGGGCTGCTGTCTATGGGGCTGCACAGAGTCAGACACGACTGAAGCGACTTAGCAGCAGCAGCAGCCATTGCTTCCTTCATTTCTTTTTCATTTTTCCATTCTTTGTTTTTTTGTGATTTCTATCCTCCTCCTAACTTTAGGTTTTTGTTGTTGTTGTTGTTGTTTTCTGTTGTTGTTGTTGTTGTTCTTTTACTAGCTGCTTTAGGTGTAAAATTAGGTTGTTTCATGTTTACCTAGTTTTCTCAGGGAGGCTTGTATTGCTATAAACTTCCCTCCTAGCACTGCTTTTACTGCATCCCATAGGTTTTCAGTTGTCTTTTCACTGTCATTTCTTTATAGATTTTTAAAATTTCCTATTCGATATCTTATGTGATCTCTTGGCTATTTATAAGTATTGTTTATTCTCCATGTGTTTGTAGTTTTTACGTTTTTTTTTTCTTTTTTTTTTTTTTTGCCTCAAATTGATATCTAATCTCATAGCCTTGTAGTCAGAAAAAATGCTTGATACAATTTCAATTTTCTGAAATTTACTAAGGCTTGATTTGTGACCCAAGATTTGATCTATCCTGGAGAATGTTTTGTGAGCTCTTGATAAGAAAAAGTATATTCTTCTATTTTTTAATGAAATGTCTTGTAGATATTAATTATGTCTAAATCCTCCAATATGTCACTTAAGGCTTGTGTTTCCTTATTTTCTATCTGGATGATCAGTCCATTGGTGTGAGTGAGAAGTTAAAATTGCTCACTACTATTGTGCTACTGTTGATTTTCCCTTTTATGATTGTTTTATTTTTATTTTTTTTTATTTTTTCTGCTTTTATGATTGTTAACAGTTGCCCTATGTATTGAGGGTGCTTCTATATTGTGTACATATATATTTATAATCATTTTATCTTCTACTTGGATTGATCCCTTCATCATTGTGTAGTGTCCTTATCTCTTGTAACAGTCTTTGTTTTAAAATCTACGTTATCTGATATGTCTTGCTACTCCTGCTTTCTTTTGATTTTCATTTTCATGGAAAATCCTTTCCAACTCCTCAATTTCGATAAGTATGTTTCCCTAGATCTGAAGTGGGTCTGTCTCTTTTAGAATGCATATATAGGAGTCTTGTTTTTTTATCCATTCATCCAGTCTATGTATTTTGGCTGGATCATTTAATCCATTAACATTTAAGGTAACTATTGACATGTGTGAATCTATTATGTATGATAAAGAACCCGATCACCAAAGAGGAGACATAAAAAATGCAGGTTGGAGCCCCTGGGTCAGGAAGATCCTCTGAAGGAGAGCATGGCAACCCACTCCAGTATTCTTGCCTGGAGAATCGCATGGGCAGAGGAGCCTGATGGGCTACAGTCCAGAGAGTTACAATGATTTGGACACTACTGAAGCAACTTGGCACAACACAGCATAATCTTATTAACATTTACCTTTTCAATTAAGGCTTGTTTTTGTCTTTTCTTTCTCTTGTCATTCCTGTCTAAAGAAGTTCCTTTGTGGTGGTGCTGAGTTCTTTTAACTTCTGCTTATCTGTGTAGCTTTTGGTTTCTCTGTCAAATCTGAATGAGATCCTTGCTGGATAAAGTAATCTTGGTGGTAGATTTTTGTTTTGTTTTTCCTTTTCATTACTTTAAGTATATCCTGCAACTCCCTTTGGAGAAGGAAATGGCAACCCACTTCAGTCCTCTTGCCTGGAAAATCCCATGGATTAAGGAGCCTGCTAGGCTACAGTCCATGGGGTTGCAAAGAGTCGGACATGACTGAGCAACTTCATTTCACTCACCTCACTCACTTCTTACTTTATCACTGGAGAAGGTAATGGCAACCCCCTCCAGTATTTTTGCCTGGAGAATCCCATGGACAGAGGAGCCTGCCAGGCCATGGTCCATGGGGTCACAGAGGGTCAGACCACTGAAGTGACGAAGCCTGCAGCAGCCACTCCCTTCTGGATTGCAGTTCCTGCTGAAAGATTAGCTCTTAACCTTATGGGGATTCATTTGTGTGTTATTTGTTGCTTTTCCCTTGCTGCTTTAATTATTTTTTTCTTTGAGCTTAATTTTTATTAGTTTGATTAATATGTGTTTTGGTGTGTTTCTCTTTGAATTTATCCTGCATGGGACTCTTTGGGCTTCCTGGACTTGGCAGCTATTTCCTTTCCCATGTTAGCGTAGCTTGCAACTATAATTTCCTCAACTATTTTCTCATATCCTGTCTTTTTTCTTTTGGGACTGCTATAATTCAAAAGTTAATGTACTTATTGTTGTCCCAGAGGTTTCTGAGACTGTCCTCATTTATTTTATTCTTTTTTTCTTTATTCTGCTCTACCTCAGTTATTTCTACCATTATATCTTCCAGGTCATTTATCCATTCTTCTGCCTCAATTATTCTGTGATTGGTTATTCTAGTGTATTTTTTATTTCAGTTATTATGTTTTTCATTGTTGATTGTTTGTTTTTTATTTATTTTAGGTCCTTGTGAAATATTTGTTTTATCTTCTCAATCCATACCTCCATTCTATATATCTGTGCCTCCATCTTATTTCTGAGGTTTGGATTATCTTTAGTATCATTACTCTCAAGTCTTTTTCAGGTAGACTGTCTATTTTCTCTTCAATTTTTTTGGGTGAGGGGGAGAGGGGTGTCTGGTGGGTTTATACCATGCTCTTTCATCTGGAGCATGCTTCTTTTGCCTTTTCATTTTATTTTCTGTTTCGGTCTCCTTTCTGAGGCCTGCAAGATCATATTTCTTTTTACTTATGGTGTCTTCTTGCAGTGAGTGAGGTTGGACCAGTGCCTTGTGAAGGTTTCCTTGTTGGGGTGGGGGTGGCTGGTACCTATGTTTTGGTGTGGGGAGCCAAATCTTTTCTCCTTAAAAGGCAGTGTCATCTCTCCAACATAAATCACAGCAGGATCCTCTATGACCCACCTCCCAGAATACTGGAAATGAAAGCAAAAATAAACAAATGTGCTAAGCTAAGTCACTTCAGTCGTGTCTGACTCTGTGCGACCCCATAGAAGGCAGCCCACCAGGCTCCCCCATCCCTGGGATTCTCTAGGCAAGAGTACTGGAGTGGGTTGCCATTTCCCTCTCCAATTCATGAAAGTGAAAAGTGAAAGTGAAGTCGCTCAGTCTTGTCTGACTCTTAGCGACCCCATGGACTGCAGCCTACCAGGCTTCTCTGTCAATGGGATTTTCCAGGCAAGAGTACTGGAGTGGGGTGCCATGGGACCTAATTAAAATTAAAAGCTTCTGCACAACAAAGGAAACTATAAGCAAGGTGAAAAGATAGCCTTCTGAATGGGAGAAAATAATAGCAAATTAAGTAAATGACAAACAACTAATCTCAAAAATATGCAAGAAACTCCTGCAGCTAAATTCCAGGAAAAAAAAAAGACCCAATCAAAAAATGGGCCAAAGAACTAAATAGAAGTTTCTCCAAAGAAGACATACAGATGGCTAACAAACACATGAAAAGATGCTCAACATCTCTCATTATCAGAGAAATGCAAATCAAAACCACAATGAGGTACCATTTCATGCCGTTCAGAAATGCTGTGACCCAAAAGTCTACAAGCAATAAATGCTGGAGAGGGTGTGGAGAAAAGGGAACCCTCTTACACTGTTGGTGGGAATGCAAACTAGTACAGCCACTATGGAAAACAGTGTGGAGATTACTTAATAAACTGCAAATAGAACTGCCTTATGACCCAGCAATCCCACTGCTGGGCATACACACTGAGGAAACCAGAATTGAAACAGACACATGTACCCCAATGTTCATTGCAACACTGTTTATAATAGCCAGGACATGGAAGCAACCTAGATGTCCATCAGCAGATCAATGGATAAGAAAGCTGTTTGGTACATATACACAATGGAGTATTACTCAGCCATTAAAAAGAATACATTTGAATCAGTTCTAATGAGGTGGATGAAACTGGAGCCAATTATACAGAGTGAAGTAAGCCAGAAAGAAAAACACCAATACAGTATACTAACGCATATATATGGAATTTAGAAAGATGGTAATGATAACCCTGTACATGAGACAGCAAAAGAGACACAGATGTATAGAATAGTCATTTGGACTCTGTGGGAGAGGTAGAGGATGGGATGATTTGGGAGAATGGCATTGAAACATGTATAATATCATATAAGAAACAAATCACCAGTCTAGGTTCGATGCATGATACAGGATGCTTGGGGCTGGTGCACTGGAATGACCCAGAGGGATGGTATGGGGAGGGAGGTGGGAAGGGCGATCAGGATTGGGAACCCCTGTACACCTGTGGCAGATTCATGTTGATGTATGGCAAAACCAATACAATATTGTAATTAGCCTCCAATTAAAATAAATAAATTTAAATTTAAAAATACAATAAAAGGCAGTGTCATGCTCAGTGGTGTGTTATGGGGTATTTTTCAGGTTGGTAAGACTTTGCACAGACTGTCTGCTAATGAATAGGTTTGTGTTCTTGTTTTGCTAGTTGCTTTAAGGCATTTGGGACAGAGCTCTCACTGATTCTATCCCAAGGGATTGAGAATTATCTGGTGATTCAACACCCTCGACTCAAGTCTCCCACCTCAGAGGTTCAGGCTCGACCCCTTGCTGGAGCACAAAGACTCCACAACCCATACTGCACAGAAGAGAAAAAGAAAGAAAGAAATAGGGAAAAATTCAAACAAACAAAAGAACAGATAAGAAAAGCCCTCAAGACAAAAGGTAAAAGCAACATCAGATAGAAATACACAAATAAACTCACATTAACACACAAAAAGAGAAAGAATAAAGAGAGGAACCAAAAAAGAAGGGAGAATCAAATCAGTAAGTAAACCCATGAACAAAAACAAATGTTAAAACCTAGAGTAACCAAAATACAAAACAAAAAAACCTGGAAAAAATGTAATGTAATGAAAAGATATGATAGAAATAAGCAAAATGAAACATTAATTTATTTAACAATAAAAGCATTAGGGAGGAGGTCCTAAGATGGCAGAGGAATAGGACGGGGAGACCACTTTCTCCCCCACAAATTCATCAAAACAACATTTAAACACTGAGTAAATTCCACACACACACAAAAAAAAAAACCTTCTGAATGCCGGCAGAGGACATCAGACACCCAGAAAAGCAGCCCATTGTCCTCAAAAGGAGGTAGGAAAAAATATAAAAGACAAAAAAAAGGGACAAAATAGGTAGGGATGGAGCTCCATCCTGGAAAGGGAGTCTTAAAAAGAGAAGTTTCCAAACACCAGGAAACACTCTCACTGCCAAGTCTGTGGCGAGCCTTGGAAGCACAGAGGGCAACATAATAGGGAGGGAAAATAAATAAATAATTAAAACCCACAGATTATGAGCCCAGTGGTAAATCCCACAGAGGAGAAGCAGGGCAGACGCCTGCATCTGCCACTAGCCAGTGGGGTCTGGGCAGGGAGACGCGGGCTGCATTGCTTAGAGGAAGGATCTGGCCTGAATGCCCCGAGTGCAATCTGAGCGAACTAACTTGGGCTAGCAAACCAGATTGTGGGATAACTACCACGTGAAAAGCCAGCCTTTACCTAAGACACTGCCAGGCCCGCACACAGAACAAAGGACTGAACAGAGATAGCCGGCTGCAGACCATCCCTTTCTGGTGACAGGCAGCCAGAGCCAGAAGGGGGAAATCACAGCCCCAGAGAGACATTATCTACAAAACTGTAAGAAGATTTCTTTGCTAACTAAGGCTTCCTGGGGTTCTGAACAGTCAACATCTGCCTGAGAAGGTGCACTGGTTGTACACCCAGAAAACTGAAAGGCAGGGACATGGAGGCGATAAGTTGCAGCGACCACACTCACCAAACACTTCATCACCTGAGCTGCTTGGACCTGGGAAGGGCACAAAACACAGGCCCAACCGAGTCTGTGCCTCTGAGGCCTACCCAAGTGCCCGAACCTGAGCGGATTAGACCTGGGAGGTGCATGCAGCCCAGGGCCAGCCTTGGATGGTTCCTGGTGGAGCAACCTAGAGCCTGAGCTGTGAGGGCAGGGACGGTACATCCGCCATGAGTGGAGGCAGGCCCAGTGTGGCTGAGGCACTGCGAGCACATGCCAGTGTTATTTGTTTGCAGCATCCCTCCCTCCCCACAGCACGACTGAACAAGTGAGCCTAAAAAAAGTGTCCACCGCCGCCCTCTTTGTGTCAGGGCGGAAATCAGACACTGAAGAGACCAGCAAACAGAAGAAGCTAAAACAGAGGGAACTGCCTTGGAAGTGACAGGTGCAATAGATTAAAACCCTGTCGTTAGTACCGACTACATAGGAAGGGACCTATAGGTCTTGAGAAATATACGCCAGACCAAGGAACTATCCTAAAATGAACTCACCCCACAATACCCACAAAAACACCAGAGAAAGGCCTAGATATATTATTACTATTTTTACAAACATTCTTTTTTTAATTTTTTTTAAATTTTTAAGTCCGTTATTATTCCTTTAATTTTCACTTTTATAACCTACTATTACTTTGCAAAAAAAAAAAAACCTATTTTTTGAAAGTACTCTTCCTATATATATATATGTATATATATATATTTATTTATATCTATAATTTTTTAGACTTTTTTCTCTTTCTTTTTTTTTTCTTCTTTTCTTTAATATTGGGTTTTTGAAATTTCAAATTCTACTTTAGATTTTTAATCTTTGCTTTTTGGTATTTGCTATCAATTTTGTACCTTTAAAAACCCAGTCTTCAGTACCCGTTTTTACTTGGGAGCGAGATTACCAGCTTGACTGTTCTCTCCCCCTTTGGACTCTCCTTTTTCTCCACCAGGTCGCCTGTGTCTCCTCCTTACGTCCTCTCTTCTCTACCTAACTCTGTGACTTTCTGTGTGTTCCAGATGGTTGAGAGCACTTAGGGAACTGATTACTGGCTTGATCTGTCTCTTTCGTTTTGATTCCCCCTTTATCCTCCTGGCCACCTCTGTCTCCTTCCTCTCTCTTCGTTTCTCCATATAACCTCAAGAAAATCTTTGAGCGGTCCAGTTGTGGAGTGCACATAAGGAAGCGATTACTGGCTAACTTGCTCGCTTCTCTAATGATTTCACCTCATCTGACTCGGGTCACCTCTAACTCCCTCCTCCCTCTTCTCTTCTCCATGTAATTCTGTGAACCTCTCTGGGTGTCCCTCACTGTGGAGAAACTTTTCATCTTTAACCTAGATGTTTCTCCAGTGGTGCTGTATAGAAGGAGAAGTCTTGAGACTACTGTAAAAATAAGACAGAAAACCAGAAGCAGGAGGCTAAAGTCCAAACCCTGAGAACACCAGAGAACTCCTGACACCAGAGAACTCCTGACTCCAGAGAACATTGATTGACAGGAGCTCATCAAATGCCTCCATACCTACACTGAAACCAAAAACCACCCAAGGGCCAACATGTTCCAGAGCAAGGCATATCACACAAATTCTCCAGTAACACAGGAACACAGCCCTGAGCTCCAATATACAGGCTGCCCAAAGTTACTCCTAAACCACGGAAATCTCATAACTCACTACTGGACACTTCATTGCATGCCAGAGAGAAGAAATCCAGCTCCACCCACCAGAACACGGACACAAGCTTCCCTAACAGGAAAAACTTGACAAGCCACCTGTACAACCCCACCCACAGCGAGGAAACTCCACAATAAAGAGAACTTCACAAACTGCCAGAATACAGAAAGGCCACCCCAAATGCAGCAATGTAAATAAGATGAAGAGACAGAGGAATACACAGCAGGTAAAGGAACAGAATAAATGCCCACCAACCAAACAAAAGAGGAAGAAATAGGGATTCTACCTGAGAAAGAATTCCAAATAATAGTAGTGAAAATGATTCAAAATCTTGAAATCAAAATGGAATCACATATAAATAGCCTGGAGACAAGGATTGAGAAGATGCAAGAAAGGTTTAACAAGGACCTAGAAAAAATAAAAAAGAGTCAATATATAATGAATAAGGCAATAAATGAGCTCAAAAACACTCTGGAGGCAACAAATAGTACAATAACAGAGGCAGAAGATGGGATTCGTGAATTAGAAGATAGAATGGTAGAAATAAATGAATCAGAGAGGAAAAAAAGAAAAACGAATTAAAAGAAATGAGGACAAACTCAGAGACCTCCAGGACAGTGTTAAACGCCCCAACTTTCGAATCAGAGGAGTACCAGAAGAAGAAGACAAAAAGAAACCCAGAGAGTTCCAAACAGGATAAACCCAAAGCAAAACACCCTAAGACACATATTAATCAAATTAACAAAGATCAAACACAAAGAACAAATATTGAAAGCAGCAAGGGAAAAACAAATAACACACAAGGGGAATCCCATAAGGATAACATCTGATCTTTCAATAGAAACTCTTCAAGCCAGGAGGGAATGGCAAGACATACCTAAAGTGATGAAAGAAAATAACCTACAGCCCAGATTACTGTACCCAGCAAGGATCTCATTCAAATATGAAGGAGAAATCAAAAGCTTTACAGACAAGCAAAAGCTGAGAGAATTCAGCACCACCAAACCAGCTCTCCAACAAACGCTAAAGGATCTTCTCTAGACAGGAAACACAAAAAGGGTGTATAAACTCGAACCCAAAACAACAAAGTAAATGGCAATGGGATTATACTTATCAATACTTACCTTAAACATAAATGGGTTGAATGCCCCAACCAAAAGACAAAGACTGGCTGAATGGATACAAAAACAAGACCGCTATATATGTTGTCTACAAGTAACCCACCTCAAAACAGGGGACACATACAGACTGAAAGTGAAGGGCTGGAAAAATATTTTCCATGAAGATAGAGAACAAAAGAAAGCAGGAATAGCAATATTCATATCAGATAAAATAGACTTTAAAACACAAGCTGTGAAAAGAGACAAAGAAGGACACTACATAATGATCAAATGATCAATCCAAGAAGAAGATACAATAATTATAAATATATATGCACCCAATATAGGAGTACTGCAATATCTAAGACAAATGCTAACAAGTATGAAAGGGGAAATTAACAATAACAATAATAGTGGGAGATTTTAATACCCCACTCACACCTATGGACAGATCAACTAAACAGAAAATTAAGAAGGAAACACAAACTTTAAATGATACAATAGACCTAATTGATATCTATAGGGCATTTCACCGCAAAACAATGAATTTCATCTTTTTCTTAGGCGCACAGAGAACCTTCTCCAGGATAGATCACACCTTGGGCCATAAATCTAGCCTTGTTTAAAAAAAAAAAAATTGAAATCACTCCAAGCATCTCTTCTGACCACAATGCAGTAAGATTAGATCTTAGTTACAGGAGAAAAACTATTAAAAATTCCAACATGTGGAGGCTGAACAACACGCTGCTGAATAACCAACAAATCACAGAACAAATCAAAAAAGAAACAAAAATACGCATAGAAATGAATGAAAAGGAAAACACAACAACCCAAAACCTAGGGGACACTATAAAACCAACGCTAAAGGGAAAGTTCATAGCAATACAGGCATACCTCAAGAAACAAGAAAAAAGTCAAATAAATAACCTAACTCTACACCTAAAGCAACTAGAAAAGGAAGAATTGGAGAACCCCAGAGTTAATAGAAGGAAAGAAATCTTAATAATTAGGGCAGAAATAAATGCAAAAGAAACAAAAGAGACCATAGCAAAAATCAACAAAGGCAAAAGCTGGTTCTTTGAAAGGATAAATAAAATTGACAAACCATTAAAACTGACTCATCAAGAAACAAAGGGAGAAGAATCAAATCAATAAAATTAGAAATGAAAATGGAGAGATAATAACAGCAATGCAGAAATACAAAGGATCATAAGAGATTACTATCAGCAATTACAGGCCAATAAAATGGACAACGTGGAAGAAATGGACAAATTCTTAGAAAAGTACAACTTTCCAAAACTAAACCAGGAAGAAATAGAAAATCTTAACAGATCCATCACAAGCATGGAAATTGAAACTCTAATCAGAAATCTTCCAGCAAACAAACCCCAGGTCCAGGCGGCTTCACAACTGAATTCTACCAAAAACTAAGAGAAGAGCTAATACCTATCCTACTCAAACTCTTCCAGAAAATTGCAGAGGAAGGTAAACTTCCAAACTCATTCTATGAGGCCACTATCAACCTAATACCAAACCTGACAAAGATGCCACCCAAAAAAGAAAACTACAGGCCAATATCACTGATGAACATAGATGCAAAAATCCTCAACAAAATTCTAGAAATCAGAATCCAACAACACATTAAAAAGATTATACACCATGACCAAGTGGGCTTTATCCCAGGGATGCAAGGATTCTTCAATATCTGCAAATCAATCAATGTAATTCACCACATTAACAAATTGAAAAATAAAAGTCATATGATTGTCTCAATAGATGCAGAGAGAGCCTTTGACAAAATTCAACATCCATTATGATACAAACTCTCCAGAAAGCAGGAATAAAAGGAACATACCTCAACATAATAAAAGCTATATATGACAAACCCACAGCAAACATTATCCTCAATGGTGAAAAATTGAAAACATTTCCCCTAAACTCAGGAAGAAGACAAGGGTGCCCACTTTCACTGCTACTATTCCACAGAGTTCTGGAAGTTTTTGGCCACAGCAATCAGGGCAGAAAAAGAAATAAAAGGAATCCAAATTGGAAAAGAAGAAGTAAAACTCTCACTGTTTGCAGGTGACATGATCCTCTACATGGAAAACCCTAAAGACTCCACCAGAAAATTCCTAGAGCTAATCAATGAATATAGTAAAGTTAAAGGATATAAAATCAACACACAGAAATCTCTTGCATTCCTTTATACTAATAATGAGAAAGTAGAAAAAGAAATTAAGGAAACAACTCCATTCACCATTGCATTGAAAAGAATAAAATGCTCAGGAATATATCTACCTAAAGAAACTAAAGACCTATATATAGAAAACTATAAAACACTGGTGAAAGAAATCTAAAAGGACACTAATAGCTGGGGAAATATACCATGTTCATGGATCAGAAGAATCAATATAGTGAAAATGAGTATATTACTCAAAGCAATTTATAGATTCAATGCAATCCCTATCATGCTACCAATGGTATTTTTCACAGAGCTAGAACAAATAATTTCACAATTTGTATGGAAATACAGAAAACCTCGAATAGTCAAGCAATCTTGAGAAAAAAGAATGGAACTGGAGGAATCAACCTATCTGACTTCAGGCTCTACTACAAAGCCACAGTCATCAAGACAGTATGGTACTGGCACAAAGACAGAAATATAGATCAATGGAACAGAATAGAAAGTCCAGAAATAATCTACGCACCTATGGGCACTTTATCTTTGACAAAAGAGGCAAGAATATACAATGGATTAAAGACAATCTCTTCAACAAGTTGTGCTAGGAAGACTGGTCAACCACTTGTAAATGAATGAAACTAGAACACTTTCTAGCACCATACACAAAAATAAACTCAAAATGATTAAAGATCTAAACATAAGACCAGAAACTATAAAACTCCTAGAGGAGAACATAGGCAAAACACTCTCTGACATACATCACAGCAGGATCATCTATGACCCACTCCCAGAATATTGGAAATCAAAGCAAAAATAAACAAATGGGACCTAATTAAACTTAAAAGCTTCTGCACAAGAAAGAAAACTAGAAGAAAGGTGAAAAGACAGCCTTCATATATATGTGTTAGTATACTGTTGTGTATAACGGACTTTTGGACTCAGAGGGAGAGGGAGAGGGTGGGATGATTTTGGAGAATGGCATTCTATCATGTATACTATCATGTAAGAATTGAATCGCCAGTCCATGTCTGATGCAAGATACAGCTTACTTGGGGTTGGTGCATGGGGATGACCCACTGAGATGTTATGGGGAGGGAGGGGAGGGGGGTTCATGTTTGGGAACACATGTAAGAATTAACGATTTTAAAATTTTAAAAAAAAATAAATAAAATAAATAAAATTAAAAAAAAAAGAAAAGACAGCCTTCAGAATGGGAGAATATAATAGCAAATGAAGCAACTGACAAAGAACTAAGCTCAAAAATATACAAGAAACTCCTGCAGCTAAATTCCAGAAAAATAAAAGACCCAATCAAAAAATGGGCCAAAGAACTAAATAGACATTTCTCCAAAGAATACATACAGATGGCTAACAAACACATGAAAAGATGCTCAACATCATTCATTATCAGAGAAATGCAAATCAAAACCACAATGAGGTACCATTTTATGCCAGTCAGAATGGCTGCAATCCAAAAGTCTACAAGCAATAAATGCTGGAGAGGGTGTGGAGAAAAGGGAACCCTCCTACACTGTTGGTGGGAATGCAAACTAGTACAGCCACTACGGAGAACAGTATGGAGATACCGTTAAAAACTGGAAATAGAACTGCCTTATGGCCCAGCAATCCCACTTCTGGGCATACACACTGAGCAAACCAGAATTGAAAGAGACACGTGTACCCCAATGTTCATTGCAAAACTGTTTATAATAGCCAGGACGTGGAAGCAACCTAGATGTCCATCAGCAGATGAATGGATAAGAAAGCTGTGTGGTACATATACACAATGGAGTATTACTCAGTCATTAAAAAGAATATATTTGAATCAGTTCTAATGAGGTGGATGAAACTGGAGCCGATTATACAGAATGAAGTAAGCCAGAAAGAAAAACACCAATACAGTATACTAACACATATATATGGAATTTAGAAAGATGATAATGATAACCCTGTACATGAGACAGCAAAAGAGACACAGATGTATAGAACAGTCTTTTGGACTCTGTGTGAGGGGGAGAGGGTGGAATGATTTGGAAGAATGGCATTGAAACATGTATAATATCATATATGAAATGAATTGCCAGTCCAGGTTTGATGCATGATACTGGCTGCTTGGGGCTGGTGCACTGAGACACCCAGAGGGATGGTATGGGGAGGGAGGAGGGAGGGGGTTCAGGATGGGGAACACGTGTATAACTGTGGCAGATTCATGTTGATGTATGGCAAAACCAATACAATATTGTAAAGTAATTAACCTCCAATTAAAATCTAAAAATTAATATTAAAAATGTATTAAAATGGAATAAAGTATAAAATTAAAAGATTAATAAAAATGAATAGAATAAAATGAAAAAGAAAAAATATATATATATAGAGAGAGAGAGGTAGAGGTAGAAGTAGAAGTAGAGAGGTAGTAAGAAGAATGTTTTCTGTGATGTCAAATTTCCTTACCACTGAGTGAGCTCCAGACAATCTGCCTGCATCAAAAGTCCTCGAGTATTCCTAAGGTCTCTGGACCTGCTATAGGCATTATGGGGTCAGTTCCAACACAAATCTGGTCTTACTCCTGGTTGTACTTCCTTCCAAAGTCCACAATTGCCCTCAGAGTCCATTGTCTCAAGCTAATAAGTGGATTTAATCCACTTCACCTGCTGCTATAGAGAAGTGAATTCCTTTCCTCCTCTTTAATCACACAGCCCTTTGTGCTCTGCTTTGGTTTTGGCCATTCCTCTGCTTGTAAGCTACCTTCCAGGGTCTGTTCCCTACCCAGACAAGAGGTGCAAAGGACTCACATGCTTTATTAGGGCTGACACGCTCAGTCGGGTAGGGAGACGGAGGAGAATGGCAGCCAATATTGGATACATGAGGAACGCCTGGCAGCAGTGGAGACCCGGCAGAAGTTGAGATAGTCTATGGTGGGTTCCGTGCTCTCCCAAAGGAACTGACCTTGGGTCATGGTTCACTCCATATAGCCAAGCTGCATAGTCTCCCAGAAAGTTGTGCACCTGCTTACAGCTTTGCAGCTTCTGCAGTGGATACCACAGCCCCCTTGTCCTCACAGACCATAGACCCATCTTGCCCCCTGCCACTTCTGGCACTAGCGCCAGCCCTGGTAGTGCAAGGTCACTGGTGTGCCAACCTCTGGGGTCGCAGACTGCAGCCAGATCATCCTATCTGTGGAACCTGAGATCATGAAGTCTGGAAATATATGGAGTTAGAGTGTCCCTGCAACAATGATCTCTTGCCTTTCTGGCATGCCAGGCTTTTCCCTGGACTCACTCAGCTGTTTTGTACATAGCCCCCTTAGAGTATCTTCATGACAGTCAACACCAGTAATATCCTGGTCTTTGACCCCTGAAGCCTGAGCCTCAGCACCAGTCCCCACTCACTGTGGTGGACATGCAAACAGCACCTTGGCTGGGAAGTTCTGATCAGCAATGATCTCTATGCTGAATTCTCTCTGTTTTGCCTTCTGAGCACCTGTTACTATGCTCCCTTCTGAGGTTCTGAAGCTCCCTCGTGTCCCCTACTGTGAGGGGGTTTTTGAGTGTGCAGAAATTTTCCTCCTTCACACCTCCCTCCCAGAGGCTCAGGTCCCATCTTGATTAATTTGTCTCTTTTTACTACCCCATTCTGTAGAGATTAGCTTGTCTTTTTGGAAGTCTGAGATTTTCTGCCAGAATTCAGTAGGTGTCCTGTAGGAGCTGTTCCACATGCAGCTGTATTTTTTATGTATTAGCGGTGAGGAAGGTGATTTCCAAGTCTAACTCCTCCACCGTCTTCAACCCTTTCCTCACTAATACAAAGTTATGGCAATGCCCTGTTTCTTACTGTTAAATATACAATACAGAATATGAATAATGGTGCTCTAGAAAAGTGGGATTGAACACACCGGTATAACACTCTCAGATTGTAAGTTTCAGAAGGTAATTTTTCAAATCATTTCATTCTCTTGACTATCTTTTATTCAGACTGTGAAATTTCCTTGGGCCACATTTGGTAAAATATATTTTCTCATAGGTTTATTCTGAACCTTTATCTTTGTAACTAGGAAAATCGGAATTTGCTTATATTTTAGAAGTTTCCTCTTTGAAATAATATTTTTTAACCTGACTTGTATATTGACCTTATTTGAACGGGTATCTAGTGTGAGACTACAGTGTTGTGCTTTAACAAACTTTTATCTACCTTCATAGGGTAGACATAGTTGGTTTATATATTTAAGCCTCTAAGAATATTATGCCCTGTATTAACACATAAGGACATATTAATATCTGTTTACTCTATTAAAATTTTTACTTTAAACTACTTGTTATATTCACTGGTGGCTCAGAGGGTAAAGCATCTGCCTGCGGTGCAGGAGACCCGGGTTCAATCTTCCGTTGGGAAGATCCCCTGGAGAAGAAAATGGCAACCCACGTCAGTACTCTTGCATGGAAAATTCCATGGACTGTGGAGGCTGGTAGGCTACCGTCCATGGGGTCGCAAAGAGTTGGACACGACTGAGGGACTTTAAGTTTCACTTGTTATATTCAATACAGGATTTAATTTTAAATTGAAATCTACTTTTTATTAAGATTTTAAAATGAATGTCTATATTTCCAATTTGGAATATTTTCTTTAGCACTAGAAAGAAAGCATATGTAAATGTCAATTAGAAAAACATAAAAACACCCATCAAACTTAAATAGCTGTTCTATTTATAGGGAATGTCTATGTACAGTAACTGCAATTTTACATGTATTTCCCAAAGTTTGTTTTTATTCACAATGCATTAATATATACCAAAAGGTATCAGAAAACTCTAGTTTTGTTCACTGAAAAAAAAATCGTAATTTTTCTTTTGACCAAAATAATAGGTTCCAGTAAGATGTACTTGTTTTCAGTAAAAAGGACCTCACCAAACAGAAGATTTGCTGGCACTTTAATCTTAGAATTCCAGCTTCTAGAGTGTGAGAAATAAATGCTTGTTGGTTTGTAAAACAAAAATGCTTGCCGTTCTATAAAACAAAATAAAACAAAAGTATTAATAAGATTGTTGTTGTTCAGTGGCTAAGTTGTGCCCGACTCTTTGTGACCCCATGAACTGTAGCATGCCAGGCTTCCCTGTCATTCACTATCTCCCGGAGTTTGCTCAAACATGTCCATTGACTCGGTGATGCCATACAAATGTTTCATCATCTGTCATCTCCTTCTCTTGCCTTTAGTCAGGGTCTTTCCTAGCATCTGGGTCTTTTCCAATGAGTCAGTTCTTCACATCAGGTAGCCAAAGTATTGGGGCACCAATACCATTATTCCAATGAATATTCAGGGTTAATTTAGTTTAGGATTGACTAGTATTATCTCCTTGTTGTCCAAGGGACTCTCATTGGTCTTCTCTAGCATCACAGTTCAAAAGCATCAATTCTTTAGCATTCAGCCTCCTTTATAGTCCAACTCTCACATCCATACATGACCACTGGAAAAACCATAGCCTTGACTAGATGGACCTTTGTTGACAAAGTAATGTCTCTGCTTTTTAATATGCTGTCTAGGTTTGTCATAGCTTTTCTTCCAAGGAGCAAGTGTCTTTTAATTTCATGGCTGCAGTCACAATCCTCAGTGATTTCGGAGCCCAAAAAATAAAATCTGTCACTGTTTCCACTTTTTCCCTATTTGCCATGAGGTGATGGGATCGGATGCTATTACCTAGATTAATAGAAAACAGAACAAAACAACATGGAGAAATGTATGTACTAATAAAAGACTACAATCATTACCAAACAGTAATGTAATTTCAAATATCCAGAAAAAAAGTGTCTATTTGAAAGTTTGGGTCAAGGTTGGATAAATTGGGGGTTAAATTTGGGAGAGGGCAAGGGGTGCTAAGCAATCTGTGTCTAAAAGGTAAACATGGAAGATCATGTGTCAAGCTGTGGCCGCTCTTGTTCCCACAGTATCAACAAGAACCATATCTGGAACTTGCCTCTCAATTAACTAATATGGACACAGACAAGAAAGTGCAAATGAAAAAAGGCTACCTGTCACTGGAAGTGTGTAGCTTCTTAATTCAAAATAGAGGGTAGAATAGGAGCAGGATGGTTGATGGGACCCAAGTAAGTTAGGAAACATCACTGAGAAGGAAAAGTATAGAATGGGGAGTGAGGTAAAGTGTTGCTTTAAATTTTTGGAGTCAGCTGAAAATGTTACCTTTCGGTGTTCTTGGCCTCTCTTTTTACAAAGCATGATTTTTAAATTAATAGTTCATGGCTGTAAAAACTGAAAAATTGTTGGAGAAACTCTTCCAGTTTAAAATCATTCTTTGATTAAATTAAATTTCTTTTTATTTTTATTTTTTAATTGGAGGATAATCCCTTTACAATGTGCTGATTTCTGCCACAAGGTGCTGGCCATACACAATGAGAATGAGTCATAATTATACATATGTGTGTGTATATATATATATATTACACATACCTACACACTCTCCCTTTTGACCCTCCTTCCCCTCCTCCCATTGAACCCCTCGAGATGGTCACAAGACTCCAGGCTGGGCTCCCTGTGTTACATAGCAGATTCTCACTAGTTATGCTACTTTCTGAGTATATCCTACCCTCTTCTTCCCCCAGTGTTTTCACATGTTCATTCTCTACATCTGCATCTCCACTCCTTCCCTGCAGATAGATTCATCAGTACCATTTTTCTAGGTTCCATATATATGCATTGATATACAGTATTTGATTTTCTCTTTCTGACTTACTTCACTCTGTGTAAAAGACTAATTTCACCCACTTGATTAGAACTGAATCAAATGCATTCCTTTTTATGGCTGAATAATATTCCCTTGTATATATGTACCATGTCTCCTTTATCGAGTTATCTATTATTGGACATCTGGGTGGCTTCAATGTCCTACCTATTGTAATTAGTGCTGCAATGAACATTGATGTATACGTGTCTTTTTGAATTGTTGTTTTCCTCAGAATGTATGCCCAGTTGTGGGATTGCTGGGTCAAATGGTAGCTTTATTCCTAGTTTGTTAAGAAACCTCCATACTGTCCTCTACAATGGCTGTATAAATTTACATTCTCACCAAGAGTACAGCAGAGTCTTCTTTTCTTCAGACCCTCTCCAGCATTTATTGTTTATAGTTTTTATGATGATGACCATTTTGTTTGATGTGAGGTGATACCTCACTGTAGTTTTCATTTGCATCTCTTTAATAATGAGTGAGGCTGAGCATCTTTTTATATGTTTATTGGCCATGTGTATGTCTTTTTGGATGAATATCTGTTTAGGTCTTCTGCCCATTTTTTTGATTGAGCTGTTTATTTGGGGGATATTGAGCTGCTTATTTTGCAAGTTCAGCTGAGTTCAGTTCAGTTCAGTTGCTCAGTCGTGTCTGACTCTTTGCGACCCCAAGATTTGCAGCACTCCAGGCCGCCCTGTCCATCACCAACTCCCAGAGTTCACACAAACTCACGTCCATCGAGTCAGTGATGCCATCCAGCCATCTCATCCTCTGTCGTCCCCTTCTCTTCCTGCCCTCAATCCCTCCCAGTATCAGAGTCTTTTCCAGTGAGTCAACTCTTTTCATGAGGTGGCCAAAGTACTGGAGCTTCAGCTTTAGCATCATTCCTTCCAAATAACACCAAGGACTGATCTCCTTTAGAATGGACTGGTTGGATCTCCTTGCAGTCAAAGGAACTCTCAGTAGTCTCCAACACCACAGTTCAAAGGCATCAATTCTTCAGCACTCAGCCTTCTTCACAGTCCAATTCTGACATCCATGCATGACCACTGGAAAAACCATAGCCTTGACTAGATGGGCTTTTGTTGGCAAAGTAATGTCTCTGCTTTTCAATATGCTACCTAGGTTGGTCATAACTTTTTTTCCAAGGAGTAACTGTCTTTTAATTTCATGGCTGCAATCACCATCTGCCATGATTTTGGAGCCCAGAAAAGGAAAATCTGACACTGTTTCCAATGTTTCCCCATCTATTTGCCAGGAAGTGATGGGACCAGATGCCATGATCTTAGTTTTCTGAATGTTGAGCCTTAAAATAATTTTTTCACTCTCCTCTTCCACTTTCATCAAGAGCCTTTTTAGTTCCTCTTCACTTTCTGCCATAAGGGTGGTGTCATCTGCATATCTGATGTTATTGATATTTCTCCTGGCAATCTTGATTCCAGCTTGTGCTTCTTCCAGCCCAGCATTTCTCATGATGTACTCTGTATATAAGTTAAATAAGCAGGGTGACTTACTCCTTGACTTACTCCTTTTGCTATTTGGGACCAGTCTGTTGTTCCATGTCCAGTTCTAACTGTTGCTTCCTGACCTTCATATAGGTTTCTCAAGAAGCAGGTCAGGTGGTCTGGTATTCCCATCTCTTTCAGAATTCTCCACAATTTATTGTGATCCACACAGTCAAAGGCTTTGGTATAGTCAATAAAGCAGAAATAGATGTTTTTTGAACTCTCTTGCTTTTTCCATGATCCAGCGGATGTTGACAATTTTATCACTTGCTCCTCTGCCTTTTCTAAAACTAGCTTAAACATCTGGAAGTTCCTCCTTAATCAATAGAAATTGATGAGAGGCAAGAGAAGTTCAGGCAAGGTTTTATTGTGACACTGCCTTCTGTATGCAGGTCGAAAGCAACAGTTATGACTGGACATGGAACAACAGACTGGTTACAAACCAGGAAAGGAGTACGTCAAGGCTTAATATTGTCACCCTGCTTATTTAACTTATATTCAGAGTACAGCATGAGAAATTCTGGGCTGGATGAAGCACAAGCTAGAATCAAGATTGCCAGGAGAAATATCAATAGCCTCAGATATGCAGATGACACCTCCCTTATGGCAGAAGATGAAGAGGAAATAAAGAGCCTCTTGATGAAAGTGAAAGAGAAGAGTGAAAAAGTTGGCCTAAAGCTCAACATTCAGAAAACTAAGATCATGGCATCTGGTCCCATCACTTCATGGCAAATAGATGGGGAAACAGTGTCAGAGTTTATTTTTGAGGGCTCCAAAATCACTGCAGATGGTGAATGCAGCCATGAAATTAAAAGACACTTGCTCCTTGGAAGAAAAGTTATGCCCAACCTTGACAGTATATTAAAAAGCAGAGACATTACTTTCTCAACAAAGGTCTTTCTAATCAAAGCTATAGATTTTCCAGTAGTCATGCATGGATGTAAGATTTGGACTATAAAGAAAGCTGAGCACCAAAGAATCAATGCTTTTGAACTGTGGTGTTAAAGACGACTCTTGAGAGTCTCTTGAACAGTGAGGAGATCCTACCAGTCCATCCTAAAGGTAATCAGTCCTGAACATTCATTGGCAGGCCTGATGCTGAAGCTGAAACTCCAATACTTTGGCCACCTGATGCGAAGAAATGACTCATTTGAAAAGACCCTGGTGGGCCGGGGGGTCCTACGATGGTGGAGGAATAGGATGGGGAGACCACTTTCTCCTCCACAAATTCATCAAAAGAACATTTGAACATTCAGTAAATTCCACAAAACAACTTCTGAATGCTGGCAGAGGACATCAGGCACCCAGAAAGGCAGCCCATTGTCTTTAAAAGGAGATAGGAAAAAATATAGAAGATAAAAAGAGAGACAAAAGAGGTAGGGACAGAGATCTGTCCTGGGAAGGGAGTCTTAGAAAAGAGAAGTTTCCAAACACCAGGAAATACTCTCACAGGCGAGTCTGTGATGAGTCTTGTAACCTCAGAGAGCAACATAATCGGGAGGAAAAGTAAATAAATAATTAAAACCCACAGATTACATGCCTAAAGGCAACTCCCAGTGGAGAGCCCAGAGTTTTGTTTCTGCCACTAGGAAGCTGGGGCTGGACAGGAAGGCACGCAGTGCATTGCTAAGGATCGGGCCTGAATGCCCCAAGGGCAATCTGAGGGAACTAACTTGAGATAACAACCTAGACTGTGGGATAGGTATCCCAGAAAAAAACCCTACCTTAAGACACCTATAGGCCCACTCACAGAACATAGGACTGAGCAAAGCTAGTTGACTTCGGACTGGTCCATCCCCTGACAGAGACAGGTAGGCGAGGGCAGCTAGAGCCAGAAGGGGGTAACTGTGGCCCCAGAAAGGCATCACCTACCAAACTGCAAGCAGGCTTCACTGCTAGCCAAGACTTCTTGGGTTTCTGGACAGTCAATATCTGCCGGGAGGGTCACAGCCAGAGATCAGCTCCCCAGAAAAGACACATGGCACACCTGAGAAGGCGCCACCATTGTACACCCAGAAACCTGAGCAGCTGGGATGGGGGAGGTGATAAGATGCAGCCCCCAACTGGGGGCGACCACGCTCACCAAGCACTTGGTCACCTGAGCTGCTCAGACCTAGGAAGGGCACAAAATGCAGGCCCAACCAAGTCTGTGCCTTTGTGGAGTAACCAAGAACCTGAACCTGAGTGGCCTAGACCTGGGAAGTGCATGCAACCCAGGGCCTGCCTCATAGAATTCCCGGCAGAGCAACCTAGAGCCTGAACAGTGTAGACTGGGAAAGCACACAAGCTGTGAGTTGGGGCAAACACAGTGTGGCCGAGACACTGCAAGCACTCCTCACACACACCAGTGATATTTGTTTGTAGTGTTCCTCCCTCCCCACAGCACGACTGAAGAAGTAAGCCTAAAAAAGTGACCACCACTGCCCCCTTGTGTCAGGGCAGAAATTAAACACTGAAGAAACCAGTAAACAGTAAAAGCTAAAATAAACAGAGGGAACTGCTTTGGAAGTGACAGGTGCAATAGATTAAAACCCTGCAGTTAGCACTGACTACATAGGAAGGGGCCTATACATAAGTATAAGCCGGATGAAGGAACTATCTGAAAATGAACTGAACCCACCATGTCCACAACAACACCAGAGAAAGTCCTAGATATATTTTTACTGTTATCAATTTTTAATTAAAAAATTATTTTTAACTCCTGTATTACTCCTTTAATTTTCATTTTTATAACCTACTATTACTTTGCAAAAGAAAAAGACCCTATATTTAAAGCAAACGTCATATATTTGTATATATTATATTTTTTGTGACTTTGTTTTTTCTTTAATATTGTATTTTTGAGAATCCAACCTCTACTCTAGAATTTTAATCTTTGCTTTTTGGTATTATCAATTTTGTACCTTTAAGAACCCAAATCTTCAGTATCCATTTTTACATTGAAGTGAGATTACTGGCTTGACTGCCCTCTGCTCCTTTGGACTCTTTTTTTTCTCCACCAGGTCGCCTCTATCTCCTCCCTCGCCCTTTTCTTCTCTACCAAATTCTATGAATCTCTTTGTCTGTTCTGGGCTGTGGAGAACACTTAGGGAACTGGTTTCTGGCTGGATCTTGCTCCTTTTGATTCCCCCCTTTTATCCTCCTGGCCACCTCTGTCTCCTACTTGCCTCTTCTCTGTAACTTTGTGAACATCTCTGAGGGATCCAGACTGTGGAGAACACTTAGGGAACTGATTATGGCTAGATCTGTCTCTCCCCTTTTGATTCCCCCTCTTCTCCTCCTGGTCACCTCTATCTCCCTCTTCCCTCTTCTCTTTTCTATGTAACTCTGTGTACCTCTCTGGGTGTCCCTCACTGTGGAGAAACTTCTCATCATTAACATAGATGTTTTATCATTGGTGCTGCATAGATGGAGAAGTCTTGAGGCTACTGGAAGAATAAGTCTGAAAACCAGAGGCAGGAGGTTTAAGTCCAAATCCTGAGAACACCAGATAACTGCTGACTCCAGGGAACATTAATTGATGGGAACTCATCAAACACCTCCATACCTACACTGAAACCACGCACCACCCAAGGGCCAACAAGTTCCAGAGCAAGACATACCATGCAAATTCTCCAGCAACACAAGAATATAGCCCTGAGCTTCAATATACAGGCTACCCAAAGTCACACCAAACCCATTGACATCTCAAAACTCATTAACGAACACTTCGTTGCACTCCAGAGAGAAGAAATTCAGCTCCACCCACCAGAACACCAACACAAGCTTTACTAACCAGGAAGCCTTGACAAGCCACCTATCCAATCCCACCCACAGCAAGGAAATTCCACAATAAAGAGAACTCCACAAACAACCAAAAAATGGAAATGCAACCTGAAACACAGCAATATAAACAAGATGAAGAGATAGAGGAATGCACAGCAGGTAAAGGAACAAGATAAATGCCCACCAAACCAAACAAAAGAGGAAGAGATAGGGAATCTACCTGATAAAGAATTCTGAATATTGATAGTGAAAATGATACAAAATCTTGAAAACAAAGTGGAGTTATAGATAAATAGCTTGGAGACAAGGGTTGAGAAGATTCAAGAGAGGTTTAACAAGGACCTAGAAGAAATAAAAAAAAAGATCAATGTATAATGAATAATGCAACAAATAATATAAAAAATACACTGGAGGGAACCAACAGTAGAATAATGGAGGCAGAAGACAGGATAAGTGAGGTAGAAGATAGAATGATAGAAATAATTGAAACAGAGAGGAAAAAAAGGAAAAAAAAAAGAATTAAAAGAAATGAGGACAATCTCAGAGAACTCTGGGACAATGTTAAATGCCCCAACATTTTCATCACAGGAGTCACAGAAGAAGAAGACAAAAAGAAAGGCCATGAGAAAATACTTGAGGAGATAATAGTTGAAAACTTCCCTAAAATGGGGAAGGAAATAATCACCCAAGTCCAAGAAACCCAGAGAGTTCCAAACAGGATAAACCCAAGAGGAAACACCCCAATACACATATTAATCAAATTAACAAAGATCAAACACAAAGAACAAATATTAAAAGCAGCAAGGGAAAAACAACAAATAACACACAAGGGGAATCCCATGAGGATAACAGCTGATCTTTCAATAGAAATTCTTCAGGCCAGGAGGGAATGGCAAGACATACTTAAAGTGATGAAAGAAAATAACCTACAGCCCAGATTACTGTACCCAGCAAGGATCTCATTCAAATATGAAGGAGAAATCAAAAGCTTTACAGACAAGCAAAAGCTGAGAGAATTCAGCACCACCAAACCAGCTCTCCAACAAATGCTGAAGGATCTTCTCTAGACAGGAAACAAAAAAAGAGTGTATAAACTCGAACCCAAAACAACAAAGTAAACAGCAATGGGATCATATTTATCAATAATTACCTTAAATGTAAATGGGTTGAATGCCCCAACCAAAAGACAAAGACTGGCTGAATGGATAAAGAAAACAAGACCCCTATATATGTTTTCTACAAGAGACCCACCTCAAAACAAGGGACACATACGGACTGAAGGTGAAGGGCTGGAAAAAGATATTCCACGCAAATAGAGACTAAAAGAAAGCAGGAGTAGCAATACTCATATCAGATAAAATAGACTTTAAAACAAAGGCTATGAAAAGAGACAAAGAAGGAAACTACATAATGATCAAAGAATCAACCCCAGAAGAAGATATAACAATTATAAATATATATGTATCCAACACAGGAGCACTGCAATATGTAAGACAAACGCTAACAAGTATGAAAGCGGAAATTAACAATAACACAATAATAGTGGGAGACTTAAATACTCCACTCGCAACTATGGATAGATCAACTAAACAGAAAATTAAGAAGGAAACACAAACTTTAAATGATACAATAGACCAATTTCAACCCAAAACAATGAATTTCACCTTTTTCTCAAGTGCACATAGAATCTTCTCCAGGATAAATCACATTCTGGGCCATAAATCTAGCCTTGGTAATTTCAAAAAAAAAAAAAATTGAAATCATTCCAAGCATCTTTTCTGACCACAATGCAGTAAGATTAGATCTCAATTACAGGAGAAAAACTATTAAAAATTCCAACATATGGAGGCTGAACAACACACTGCTGAATAACCAACAAATCACAGAAGAAATAAAAAATGAAGTCAAAATATGCATAAAAGTGAGTGAAAATGATAACACAACAACCCTAAACCTATGAGACACTAAAAGCAGTGCTAAGGGGCAGGTTGATAGGAATACAGGCATACCTCAGGAAGCAAGAAAAAAGTCAAATAAATAACCTAACTCTACACCTAAAGCAACAAGAACAGGAAGAAATGAGGAACCCCAGGATTAGCAGAAAGAAAGAAATCTTAAAAATTAGGGCAGAAATAAATGCAAAAGAAGCAAAAGAGACCATAGCAGAAATCAACAAAGGCAAAAGCTGGTTCTTTGAGAAGATAAAATTGACAAACCATTAGGCAGACTCATCAAGAAACAAAGGGAAAAGAATCAAATCAATAAAATTAGAAATGAAAATGGAGAGATCACAACAGACAGCACAGAAATACAAAAGATCATAAGAGACTACTATCAGCAACTATATGCCAATAAAATGGACAATGTGGAAGAAGTGGACAAATTCTTAGAAAAGTACAACTTTCAGACACTGAACCAAGAAGAAATAGAAGTTCTGAACAGACCCATCACAAGCATGAAAATTGAAATTCTAATCAGAAATCTTCCAGCAAACAAAAGCCCAGGACCAGACAGCTTCACAGCTGAATTCTAACATAAATTTAGAGAAGAGCTAATACCTATCTTGCTCAAATTATTCCACAAAATTGCAGAGGAAGGTAAACTTCCAAACTCATTCTATGAGGCCACCATCACCCTAATACCAAAACCTGACAAAGATGCCACACACAAAAAAGAAAACTATAGGCCAATATCACTGATGAACATAGATGCAAAAATCCTTAACAAAATCCTAGTAAACAGAATCCAACAACATATTAAAAAGATCATGACTGCGATCTTAAGATGGTGGAGGAATAGGACGGGGAGACCACTTTCTCCCTCACAAATTCATCAAAAGAACATTTCAACGCTGAGTAAATTCCACAAAACAGCTTCTGAATGCTGGCAGAGGACATCAGGCACCCAGAAAAGCAGATAATTGCCTTCAAAAACAGGTAGGAAAAAATATAAAAGATGAAAAAAGAGACAAAGGAGGTAGGGAGGGAGTCCTGTCCTGGGAAGGGAGTCTTAAGAAGGGAAAAGTTTCCAAACACCAGGAAACACTCTCGCTGCCGAGTCTGTGGTGAGCCTTGGAAGCACAGAGGGCAACACAACAGGGAGGAAAAATAAATAAATAATTAAAACCCACAGATTACGAGCCCAACGGTAACTCTCCCAGTGGAGAAGCAGCGCAGATGCCTGTACCCGCCACTAGCAAGTGGGGGCTGGGCAGGGAGGCACGGGCTATAGTGCTTTTTAAGAATCAGGCTGGAATGTCCCCAGTATAACCAGAGCGAACTAACTTGTGCTAGCAAACCAGACTGTGTGATAGCTACCATGTGAAAATCTTTAACATAAGACATCTCCAGGACTGCGTACAGAACAAAGGACGGAACAGAAATAGCCGGCTGCAGACCATTCCCCTCCAGTGACAGTTAGTCAGAGCCATAACGGCTGAAAGGGGGCAATCGCAGCTCAAGAGAGACATTACCTACCAAACTGCAAGCAGGCTTCTTTGCTAACAAAGACGTCTGGGGGTTCTGGACAGTCATCATCCGCCTGAGAAGGGACATCAGCAGTACACCCAGAAAACTGAGCAGCAGGGATGGGAAAGGTGATAAGTCGCAGCAACCATGCTCACCAAACACCTGAGCTACTCCGACCTGGGAAGGGCACCAAATGCAGGCCCAACCGAATCTGCACCTCTGAGGGCTACCTGAGTGCCGAGCCTGAGTGGCTTAGACCAGGGAGGTGCATGCAGCCCAGGGCCAGCCTCAGACGGTTCCCAGGGGAGCAACATAGAGCCTGAGCAGTGTACGCCATGAGCAGGGGCAGGTCCTGTGTGGCTGAGACACTGCGAGCACATGCCAGTGTTATTTGTTTGCAGCATCCCTCCCTCCCCACATCTCGACTGATCAAGTGAGCCTAAAAAAAAAAAAAACAAAAACAAAAAACAGTGTCCACCACTGCCCCCTTGTGTCAGGCTGGAAATCAGACACTGAAGAGACCAGCAAACAGAAGAAGCTAAACAGAGGGAACAGCCTTGGAAGTGACTCCACACTACCCACAACACCAGAGAAAGTCCCAGATATATCTTTACTATTTTTACGATCATTTTGTAGTTGTTGTTGTTGATGTTGTTGTGTGATTATTTTTTCTTCTTCTTTTTTTAACTATTTAAAATTTTTAAGTCCTCTATTTCTCCTTTAATTTTAATTTTTATAGCGTACTATTACTTTTCAAAAAGAAAAGACTCTATTTTTAAAGCAAATGCTGTATATATATATATAGTGGTTGTTGTTTTTTAATAATTCCTTTGGCTTTTTTCTTCTTCTTCTTTTCTTTAATATTGTATTTTTGAAACTCCAACCTCTACTCTAGATTTTTAATCTTTGCTTTTTGGTATCTGTTGTAAATTTTGTACATTTAAAAACCAAATCTTCAGTACCCAATTTTACCTGAGAGCAAGATTACTGGCTTAAGCACTCTCTCCTCCTTAGGACTCTCCTTTTTCTCCACCAGGTGGCCTCTGTCTCTTTGCTACCCCTTCTCTTCTCTACCCAACTCTGTGAATCTCTGTGTGTTCCAGACGGTGGAGAACACTTAGGGAACTGGTTACTGGCTGGATCTGTCTCTCTCCTTTTCATTTCCCTCTTTTATCGTCCTGGTCACCTCGTCTACTTCCTCCCTCTCCTCTTCCCTGTATAACTCCATGAACACCTCTGAGCAGTCCAGACAGTGGAGCACACATAAAGAAGTGATTACTGGCTAGCTTGCTCTCTCCTCTTTTGATCTCACCTCATCTCATTCCAGTCACCTCTAACTACCCCCTCCCTCTTCTCTTCTCCGTGTAACTCAGTGAACCTCTCTGGGTGTCCCCCAACGTGGAGAAACTTTTCATCTTTAACCTAGATGTTTTATCATTGCTGCTGTATAGATGGAGAAGTCTTGAGGCTACTGTAAAAATAAAACTGAAAACCAGAAGCAGGAGGCTTAAGTCCAAATCCTGAGAACATCAGAGAACTCCTGAATCCAGGGAACATTAATCAATAGGAGTTCATCAAATGCCTTCATACCTACAATGAAACCAAGCACTGCCCAAGGGTCAACAAGCTCCAGAGCAAGACATACCACGCAAATTCTCCAGCAACACAGGAACACAGCCCTGAGCTTCAATATACAGGCACCTCAAAGTTACTCCAAAATCATTGACGTCTCATAACTCATTACTGGACACTTGATTGCACTCCACAGAGGAGAAATCCAGCTCCACCCACCAGAACTCTGACACAAGCTTCCCTAACCAAGAAACCTTGACAAGCCACTGATATAACCCCACCCACAGTGAGGAAACTCCATAATAAAGAGAACTCCACAAATTCCCAGAATATAGAGAGGCCAACCCAAATGAAGCAATATAACCAAGATGAAGAAACACAGAAATACCCAGCAGGTAAAGGAACAGGATAAATGTCACCAAACCAAACAAAACAGGAAGAGATAGGGAATCTACTTAAGAAAGAATTCCGAATATCGATAGTGAAAATGATCCAAAATCTTGAAATCAAAATGGAATCACAGATAAATAGCCTGGAGACAAGGATTGAGAAGATGCAAGAAAGGTTTAACAAGGACCTAGAAGATATAAAAAAGAGTCAATATATAATGAATAATGCAATAAATGAGATAAAAAATACTCTGGAGGCAACAAATAGTAGAATAATGGAGGCAGAAGACAGGATTAGTGAAATAGAAGATAGAAAGGTAGAAATAAATGAATCAGAGAAGAAAAAAAAAACGAATTAAAAGAAATGCAGACAATTTAAGAGACCTCCAGGACAATATGAAATGCTCCAACATTCGAATTATAGGAGTCCCAGAAGAAGAGGACAAAAAGAAAGACCATGAGAAAATACTTGAGGAGATAATAGTTGAAAACTTCCCTAAAATGGGGATGGAAATAATCACCCAAGTCCAAGAAACCCAGAGAGTTCCAAATAGGATAAACCCAAGGCAAAACACCCCAAGACACATATTAATCAAATTAACAAACATCAAACACAAAGAACAAATATTAAAAGCAGCAAGGGAAAAACAGCAAGTAACACACAAGGGGATTCCCATAAGGATAACAGCTTTATAAATATATATGCACCCAACATAGGAGCACCACAATATGAAAGACAAATGCTAACAAGTATGAAAGGGGAAATTAACAATAACCCAGTAATAGTGGGGGACTTTAATACCCCACTCACACCTATGGACAGATCAACTAGACAGAAAAGTAACAAAGAAACACAAACTTTAAATGATGCAATAGACCAGTTAGACCTAATTGTTATCTATAGGACATTTCACACCAAAACAATGAATTTCACCTTTTTCTCAAGTGCTCATGGAACCTTCTCCAGGATAGATCACATCCTGGGCCATAAATCTAACCTTGATAAAATAGAAAAAATCGAAATCATTCCAAGCATCTTTTCTGACCATAATGCATTAAGATTAGATCTCAGTTACAGGAGATAAACTATTAAAAATTCCAACATATGGAGGCTGAACAATACGCTTCTGAATAACCAACAAATCACAGAAGAAATCAAAAAAGAAATCAAAATATGCATAGAAAAGAATGAAAATTAAAACACAACAATCCAAAACCTGGGAGGCAGTATAAAAGCAGTGCTTGACGAAAGTTCATAGCAATACAGGCATACCTCAAGAAACAAGAAAAAAGTCAAATAAATAACCTAACTCTACACCTTAAGCAACTAGAAAAGGAAGAAATGGAGAACCCCAGAGTTAGCAGAAGGAAAGAAATCTTAAAAATTAGGGCAGAAATAAATGCAAAAGAAACAAAAGAGACCATAGCAAAAATCAACAAAGGCAAAAGCTGGTTCTTTGAAATGATAAATAAAATTGACAAACCATTAGCCAGACTCATCAAGAAGCAAAGAGAGAAAAATCAAATCAATAAAATTAGAAATGAAAATAGAGAGTTCACAACAGACAGCACAGAAATGCAAAAGATCATAAGAGACTACTATCAGCAATTATATGCCAATAAAATGGACAACATGGAAGAAATGGACAAATTCTTAGAAAAGTACAGCTTTCCAAAACTAAACCAGGAAGAAATAGAAAATCTTAACAGACCCATCACAAGGATGGAAATTGAAACTCTAATCACAAATCTTCCAGCAAACAAAAGCCCATGTCCAGACAGCTTCACAGCTGAATTCTACCAATAATTTAGAGAAGAGCTAACACTTATCCTACTCAAACTCTTCCAGAAAATTGCAGAGGAAGGTAAACTTCCAAACTCATTCTATGAGGCCATCACCACCCTAATACCAAAACCTGACAAAGATACTACAAAAAAGAAAACTACAGGCCAATATCACTGATGAACATAGATACAAAAAACCTCAAGAAAATTCTAGCAATCAGAATCCAACAACACATTAAAAAGATCATACACCATGACCAAGTGGGCTTTATCCCAGGGATGCAAGGATTCTTCAATATCCGCAAATCAATCAATGTAATTCACCACATTAACAAATTGAAAAATAAAAGTCATATGATTGTCTCAATAGATGCAGAGAGAGCCTTTGACAAAATTCAACATCCTTTTATGATACAAACTCTCCAGAAAGCAGGAATAAACGGAACATACCTCAACATTATAAAAGCTATATATGACAAACCCACAGCAAACATTATCCTCAATGGTGAAAAATTGAAAACATTTCCCCTAAACTCAGGAACAAGACAAGGGTGCCCACTTTCACCACTACTATTGCACATAGTTCTGGAAGTTTTCTGCACAGCAATCAGGGCAGAAAAAGAAATAAAAGGAATCCAAGAAGAAGAAGTAAAATTCTCACTGTTTGCAGTTGACATGATTCTCTACATAGAAAACCATAAAGACTCCATCAGAAAATTACTAGAGCTAATTAATGAATATAGTAAAGTTTCAGTATATAAAATCAACACACAGAAATCCCTTACATTCCTATACACTAATAATGAGAAATTGGAAAAAGAAATTAAGGAAGCAATTCCATTCACCATTGCAATGAAAACAATTAAATACTTAGGAATATATCTACCTAAAGAAACTAAATACGTATATATAGAAAACTATAAAACACTGATGAAAGAAATCGAAGAGGACACTAATAGATGGAGAAATATACCATGTTCATGGATCGGAAGAATCAATATAGCGAAAATGAGTATACTATCCAAAGCAATCTACAGATTCAATGCAATCCCTATCAAGCTACCAGCGGTATTTTTCACAGAGCCAGAACAAATAATTTCACAATTTGTATGGAAATACAAAAAAAACTCAAATAGCCAAAGCAATCTTGAGAAAGAAGAATGAAACTGGAGGAATCAACCCACCTGACTTCAGGCTCTACTACAAAGCCACAGTCATCAAGACAGTATGGTACTGGCACAAAGACAGAAATATAGATCAATGGAACAAAATAGAAAGCCCAGAGATAAATCCACACACCTACGGACACCTTATCTTTGACAAAGGAGGCAGGAATATACAATGGAGTAAAGACAATCTCTTCAACAAGTGGTGCTAGGAAAACTTGTCAACCACTTGTAAAAGACTGAATCTAGGTCACTTTCTAACACCATACACAAAAATAAACTCAAAATGGATTAAAGATCTAAACGTAAGACCAGAAACTATAAAACTCCTAGAGGAGAACATAGGCAAAACACTCTCTGACATAAATCACAGCAGGATCCTCTATGATCCACCTCCTAGAATACTCAAAATAAAAGCAAAAATACACAAATGGGATCTAATTAAAATTAAAAGCTTCTGCACAACAAAGAAAACTATAAACAAGGTGAAAAGACAGCCTTCAGAATGGAAGAAGATAATAGCAAATGAAGCAACTGACAAACAACTAATCTCAAAAATGTACAAGCAACTCCTGCAGCTAAATTCCAGAAATTAAACGACCCAATCAAAACATTGGCAAAGAACTAAACATACATTTCTCCAAAGAAGACATATGGATGGCTAACAAACACAAGAAAAGGTGCTCAACATCACTCATTATCAGAGAAATGCAAATCAAGACCACAATGAGGTACCATTTCACACCAGTCAGAATGGCTGTGATCCAAAAGTCTACAGGCAATACATGCTGGAGAGGGTGTGGAGAAAAGGGAACCCTCTCACACTGTTGGTAGGAATGCAAACTAGTACAGCCATTATGGAAAACAGTGTTGAGATTCCTTAAAAATTTTGCAAATAGAACTGCCTCATGACCCAGCAATCCCACTGCTGGTCATACACACTGTGGAAACCAGAATTGAAAGAGACGTGTACCCCAATATTCATTGCAGCACTGTTTATAATAGCCAGGACTTGGAAACAACCTAGATGTCCATCAGCATATAAATGGATAAGAAAGCTGTGGTACATATACACAATGGAGTATTACTCAGCCATTAAAAAGAATACATTTGAATGAGTTCTAATGAGGTGGATGAAACTGGAGCCGGTTATACAGAGTGAAGTAAGCCAGAAAGAAAAACACCGATACAGTATACTAACACATATATATGGAATTTAGAAAGATGGTAATGATAACCCTGTATGCGAGACAGCAAAAAAGACACAGATGTATAGAACAGACTTTTGGACTCAGAGGGAGAGGGAGATGGTGGGATGATTTGGGAGAATGGCATTGAAACATGTATACTATCATGTAAGATATGAATCGCCAGTCTATGTTCGATACAGGATACAGGATGCTTGGGGCTAGTGCATCGGGATGATCTAGAGAGTTGATATGTGGAGAGAGGTGGGAGGGGGGTTCAGGATTGGGGACTCATGTACACCCGTGGCTGATTCATGTCAATGTATGGCAAAACCAATACAGTATTGTAAAGTAAAATAAAGTTAAAATTTAAAAATAAAAAATAAAAAGATCATGCATCATGACCAGGGATGCAAGGATTTTTCAATATCTGCAAATGAATCTATGTAATACACCACATTAACAAATTGAAAGATAAAAACCACATGATTATCTCAATAGATGCAGAGAAATCCTTTTATGAATTTCAACATCCATTTATAATAAAAACCCACCAGATAGCAGACCTCAACATTTAGCATTTAGACCCTATTTAGCATTCATTCATTATTTATTTATTTCTAAATATAAATTTATATACCCATTTAGCATTTAAAATGTTTGGGTTTTCAAGACAGAGTGTTCAAATATGCCCAGTGAGTACAATATAGAGACTGCATGTAAAGATCTATAATTTATTTTATATTACCTTTTTGTTTATTTTTCTTAGACAACCATGAGCAGTGAACCATATACTAAGTAATTTCATAAATATTGAGGCTTGTTTTTGTCAACTTAGACACAGCATACACATACTGACAGCCTTCACTTGAGTACAGTTTTTTGAGCTGGTATCTCTGTGTGTGGTACTTTCACTGATATGTGAACTTTTTAAGGTAACATTTTCTTTTTTGTTTTCACTCGTCACAGTGCAAATCCTCTCATATAAAGAGTTTCTGATGACTGTAAGTGTGATACAATTGTGCTTTGATATAACCTCTTTACATTTGAATCTAATACTTAGGACAAGCAGTTTTCATGCTGGTTTGCACTGTATAGGTATTGCAAGCACTGAATTCCAGGACATTGAGCAATTGACATACAGTAGAAAAGCAAGGTACTTTAAAAATAAGGAATCTAGGGGAAAGAACTCTCTCTTTCACTAAACTATTATGTTTTCTATAACAATATATATCAGTCTCTCCCCAGGAACTGCACTGTCATTTCTCCTGGCTGGAATTGTCAGCGCCCTTTTATTTACTTCTCTTGCTTCTCATTTTAATATCTTATACTAGACTATCACTTCTGATTTTACTACTTTTTACTGCCTATGGGCTTTTTTCAAGTCATTTAAAAGCCATTATGTTTTGATAATGGACTGTCTGAAGATAGAACTAAATTATAATTTTTTAAACTTCATTTTAATCAATGCCAGAGGCTACCAGAGATATAGGGTTTCTCATGAAAAGTTCTACTCCAGTTGAGCTCTTTATATATTGTTCCTTATTGGAAAATTTGCAGTGTGCATATACATGCATATGTGTGAATAAAAATGTAAATATATTTGCAAATGTAATTTTCATCATTAGAACTAATTAGCATTAAAATAGTATCTTGGAATTTGTTTGACTTTATTTATTGGATTGACATACAAAAACGAAGCAATTTTTAGTAGTAAGAACTCAGCCTTGGATTTGGCCAATCAAGCTTTGAATTCTTGTTCTGCCTTTTTTTTTTTTTTTTCCGGACTATGTAATCTTGTGTCATTATTTAACTTCTCTGAAGTTATTCATATGGAAAGTAATGACGACAAACCCTATGACTAAGGTCTGAGTAAGATCTCATCGTAAATCACTAGCCTTCAAAACCATTAGCAGACCCCTTAAGAGAAAAATTAGAAACTACTTGTCTAAATATTGGCCCTCTTGTCTTTTTCCTGTCTAGAATGCATAACAACTGAAAGAAAATGCCTTGTTTGTTCAGCAACTTAATCTGTGTACGAGTAACATAGAGACAAAAGAAAACCCAAGTGAAGTGAAAATTCCTAAACTGGCTATGGATCTTTTAGTAAAATTATGAATAAGTATGGATTTTATAATGCATTTAACAAATATGTTCATTTCTGTATATAATACTGTTGTTGTTGTTAGGTCACTCAGTCATGTCTGACTCTTTGCGACCCCATGAACTGCAGCATGCCAGGCTTCTCTGTCCTTCAGCATCTCCCAAACATATATATTCATTCTGGACTGTATATGAACATGTACATACACATTGCTTGATGAATTTAGCACAGATTCAAAATAAATATGAAGAAGGAACTTAGTATTTCTGAAATATATCTAAAGTGAAGTCTTTATTTCCCCCAAGTCTGTGCCCCCTTCTCTGTCCCACTTAGGGATGGTGACATCACCTACCAAGTGGTTGCTCACACTCTTGCCTGGATTAGTGTTCATTTCTAGTCTTCTCACCCGGCTGTATTTAGACTCCTGCTAAGCCCTTTGTTCTCTACCTCCAGAATATACCTTGAATTTTTCCTTTATTTGCTCTGCATCCACTGTCTTTAGAATATAAGCCACTATCCTCTCCCATTTGAACTGTTATATCAGTCTCCTAGAGGAGGTATTGTCTGCAATAACAGAAACACTCAAAGTAATCAGTGCTTTTTAAAAGTCAGTTGTTTCCTCTCTAAGATAAACAAACAAACAAACATAGAGGTAGTAACCCAGAGCTGTCCCAAGATTCTAAGAAGCTACCAGAGAGCCAGAGCTCCAGCCAGAGAAGCAGCAGTGTTTTAATAGAGGGCAAAGTACAGAACCCTTTTCCTTAGGGACTACCCAAAAGTACACATGATGCTTCATTTTGTGTCACATTGGCCTGAAGTTAATCCCATGGGTCACTAGTTTCAAGGGGACCTGGAAAATGTTTTAAGGTCAATGTGACCAGCTAATAGCTTGGGGTGGTTTCTATCTGTTTTCTTCTTGTCTCTCCCCAAAACATGAGGCTGTAGGGTGCTCCCACTATGTCCCCATGTAATTATATTTGTTGTTGTTGTTCAATTGCCCAGTCATGTCTGACTCTTTGCAACTCCAAAGACTGCAGCATGCCAGGACTCCCTGTCACTGACCATCTCCCAAAGTTTGCCCAAGTTCATGTTCATTGCATCAGTGATGTCATACAGCCATCTCATCCTCTGACACCCTCTTCTGCTTCTGCCCTTAATCTTTCCCAGCATCAGGGTCTTTTCCAATGAGTCGGCTGTTTGGATCAGACGACCAAAATACTGGAGCTTTTTTCAGCATCAGTCCTTTCAATGAGTACGCATGGCTGACTTCCTTTAGGATTGACTGGTTTGATCTCCTTGCTGTTCAAGGGACATTCAGGAGCCTTCTCCAGCACAATAGTTTGAAGGCAACAATTCTTTGGTGTTTTGCATTCTTTATGGTCCAGTAATAATATCTAGAGATGTACTAAACTATCTCTTGCACACTGTGTGTTAGCACAAAATGTGCTCTCTGCTCAGAGGCTTTTAATTCCATTCCTCCCCTATCAATGCCTTATCTTTCAGGTACTGCTTTAATATCACTTCTCTGATAATCCAATTAAAGTTTCCCCTTCCATCAACCCCTTGTTCCTCTCTCTCAGAGGATACAATTTTTTTTCTTTATGACACTAACCATTAATAACATTTTTCTGTAATTTTTCTAGATTTCTCTCTAATTTATCCACTAGTCTAAAAGATCTATAAGGGTGGGAATTAACTTTTATTCTCAGTGTACAGTGCTGCTACACAGTAGAAGCCCAATAGCTATTAGTAAGAAAAATTAAAAGGAAAGAAGGAAGGCATTAAGGAAAGAAAATATACAATATAAATCCTTTGGAAAACCCAGGGATGCTAATCTTTAAGGAATGCTTGCCGGTCTGGCTTTCATCTTCCTATTAGTCACTATTCCATTTTATGGACTCAAAGTTATGGTTCAGAAAAAGAAAATACAGTCAGTTCAATATTAATTGATTAATTTTATCTTCACTGTGAAAACAATCAGAATGGATCTTAAAATAGTGTCTTGAAATATTTTGAATTCCATATCCACTGGATTCAACTCTTCAAGTAAAAATGAAAAAGGTAAATCCAAATTTTTAAAAAATGTTTATTTACTGCCTCCCAAGAAAATACGTTGCATACATTTTAGAATCATGTTTATGGGTCAAGACTAACAGACTTTTCTGAAAGTCCAGGCACAGAAATACAGGGATTACATTTATGAATGCCTTATATAGTGGCCTGTCTGCTGCTGTAATTGTTTGTAAGGAATCAAAATATATTACAAGGACTTCTGCCTGTACAGTAATGAAAATAAAAGTGTTTTGCTGAATATAAACTCATGTATTTTCCCTGGAAATCAATCCAATTGGATGAATACCTGCATATCTTATGAAAGTTTGTCAATCCTAAACATCTCTTAAACTAGCTTTGTGTTCCAATGTCAATAGTCAGGTTTTGCCTTCCGCCAAATGACACTTTTACCTTCCATAATGAATATTAAATATATATATAAAATTACCTTCAGTGATGAATAAAAAAATTGAAATCAATAACATGAATAACATTATTCTCAGTGCCCTTAGCTGTTTCTGTCTGTACTTTGATTAGTTTTATTTAAAGATTTTTTCTGGACTCTGTGGGAGAGGGAGAGAGTGGGATGATTTGGGAGAATGGCATTGAAACATGTATAATATCATATATGAAATGAGTCACCAGGCCAGGTTCAATGAATGACACTGGATGCTTGGGGCTGGTGCACTGGGACGACCCAGAGGGATGGTATGGGGAGGGAGGAGGGAGGGGGTTTCAGGATGGGGAACATGTGTATACATGTGGTGGATACATGTTGATGTATGGCAAAACCAATAAAATATTGTAATTAACCTCCAATTAAAATAAATAAATTTATATTAAAAAATAGAGATTTTTTTCTGTCATATGATATTGGTGTACCATTTAGATTTTTTTCATTTAAAAAAAAAATCATTATTGATCTGGTTTTGCTTGTTCTTTTGGTTTGCCTTGCAGGAAACTTAAATTTATCTTTATTTTACTTTCTACAAGCCATATTTGAGAATTCAGTACATTTTTTAATTTTTTAAACCTATACCAGATAGGTTATAAATATTGGTGAAACAGTACACTGCCAAACCTTTTAGCTGAGCTATATTTTATTTTTAATGGAAGGATTATTAGTATTCATGGGAGAATAATATACATTTTGAGTTTGGTCACGTTTCCATTTGGCTGCTTCGTAGAAATAATTTTCCTTTCTATGGAGGATTTATCAGAAAATTTTAAGAAAGGAAAAACTTTTGAAAGCCGTTACCCTGCCTGGGCAAGTGGATACTTTTTTTGATGTAATGGTGGAATGCCATGCCTGCTGCTCAGTCTCATCTGACTTATTTGCAACCCCATGGACAGTAGCCTGCTCGGCTCCTCTGTCCATGGTATTTCCCAGGCTAGAATACTGGAGCAGGTTGCCATTTCCAACTCCAGGGGATCTTCCTGACCCAGGGATCAAACCACACCTATTGTGTCTCCTGCACTGATAGGCAGACTCTTTACTACTGTGCCACCTGGGGAAGCCAAATTACATTTTTAAACCAAATTTACAGCTACATGGTGGTGGTTGGTGGTGGTTTAGTAGCTAAGTCATGTCAGACTCTTGTGACCCCATGGACTGCAGCCCACCAGGCTCCTCTGTCCATGGTATTTCCCAGGGGAAAGCACTGGAGTAGGTTGTCTTTTCCTTTCTCATGGGGTCTTCACAACCCAGGCATCTCCAGTGATGCAGGCAGACTCTTTACACAGAGCCACCAGGACATCATAATGGTCATTTCATACATAAAATTATTTTCACTTAAGACAATCCTTTACTGACTAATTCTTTTAAAGTGGCTGTGTAGTAAATTTATGCAACTGTTATTTTAAATAGAATCATTGAGCCAACTTAATTATTGTATCATTTTTCATTTGGAAAGAAATAAGTGGGTAATTCACACCTATGTGTTTGGTACTTTTACTAAGATTTGTAAAGTTATTTAATAGGTTTGGTGATATGTGGCCAAATTAATTAATCCAATACATGCTATAATAAGGTTTATATGAAGTAAGTGTGGCTCTGGCTCTCTGTGGCTAGCTAGTAAACTGAGGTTGAATAAGATACTTTGAGGGTTTTTTTGGTCATATCTAGATCTTTTTCGGAGAAGGAAATGGCAACCCACTCCAGTGCTCTTGCCTGGAGAATCCCAGGGATGGCGGAGCCTGGTGGGCTGCCATCTATGGGGTCGCACAGAGTCCGACACAACTGAAGCAACTTAGCAGCAGCAGCAGCAGCAGCAGCAGATATTTCTAAGTTTTTTTTTTTTTTTAAGTAATTTCAGATTTGTGGAAAAGTTGCTAAAAGAATAGAAAAAATTTCAACATACCCTTCATCCAATTTCTCCAAATGTTATTATTTTATATATTTGCTCTATCAATTTATCTTCTCTGTGTGTGTGTGTGTATCTTTGTCTCTCCATCTACTTTTCTCTGTATACACATGTAAGTACATATGTTTTCCTTAATTATTTGAGAGCAAGTTACACACATAGGGTTCTTTTACCTTTTAAATAGTTTATTGATAGATACGTATGGGCTCACTGCTTCTGCTAAGTCACTTCAGTCATGTCTGACTCTGTGTGACCCCATAGACTGCAGCCCACCAGGCTCCTCTGTCCCTGGGATTCTCCAGGCAAGAATACTGGAGTGGGTTACCAATTCCTTTTCCAATGTATGGGCTCAATTGTGTCCAATTCTTTGTGACCCCATGGATGGTAGCCTTCTAGGCTCCTTTGTCCATGGAATTTTCCAGAAAGAATACTGGAGTGGTTTGCAATTTTCTACTTCAGAGGATCTTCCCTACCCAGATATCAAATCTGTGTCTTCTGCATTGGCAGGCAGATTCTTTACCAATGAACCACGTGGGAAGCCCCCAAATACTTTATTATGTATGTTCAAAATCACAGACATTCACCTGTATAAACATAATACCATTGAAAAATCCAAAAACTAATATAATAGACCTTAATCACATTTTACCAGTGATCTCATCTCTGTCCTTTATGGTAAAAAATAAATGCAAAATAAAAACAAACTTGTCCAGAATCTAAGCTAGAATTACACTTTGTGTTTAGTTGTTGTGTACTGAGATACTTTTTGTGATACTTGTTAGCTCCTTGGTAGTTGAATGGTTATGGTAGCACTCAACATGTTACACAATGTCTATGTCTTTTAATTTTTTGTTGTTGTTGTTGTTGTTGAGTTTCTTGTGTTGGAGTGAGGAAATCTTGGCTCTGGAGCTGTGTTTTCTATTTCATTATCATTCTCTTCAAACGACTTGCACTTGCTTTGTAAGAACTATTCTATACAGTAGGATGTCATAATGATTGCTTCCTGTAAGGTAATATAATTTGAGAGACCAGAATGATTTTAAAAATTATACCAAACTGCCGGGGTCCAGCCCCGGTGGATCCAGGGAATTCGAAGGGTGGACGGCGTTGGCGTGGAAAAACTTGTTTATTGATTGATATAAGATTAGATTAAGAAACTATAGTGTAGTAGGAAGATTAAGTGGAGGAAGAAGGCTGAATAGCTTGGTTTACGCGGAAGACCAATAAAATTCCAGACAAGGAATTTGCACCATCTACGTTGGGCCACCGGTGCCCGCTTGAATATCTAAGGGTGCCTCGCCTTAAGCTCCCTTTCGCGCGGATCTTAATAACCAGGGCAAATAAGTAGACCTGGAGAGCCTCCGCGCCCCAGATGGAAATTCAGCCTGAAATTAAAGTAAAGAGCAGAGGGAAGAAAAGGGAGAGAAAAAGAGAGAGAGAGACACGGGGGGAGCCAGATTCCCCAGAAACCAGGCCGAGAGACTAGTTCAAGAAACTGGTCCGAGAAGCTGGTCCGAGAAACTGGTCCGAGAAGCTGGTCCGAGAAGCTGGTCTGAGAAACTGGTCCCCTCCTTTATTGTTCAGAAGGCCTTTTATAGTTTTGATAAAACATGGAGATCAGTGGGTAACACAAAATTATGTAGCGTTCACAGCCCAGACTCTTTCTGTATATCTTTTTGTATACAAAAGGTCTCAGGTGATTTACATTATCTTCTGGCCAAGAGGCTTGTTAACACTTTTTGGCTCTCTTCCTTAATGAATGTTAATTTTGTTTCCCCTGAAGTGTTTTTCTTTAATCTGCATCTCCTTAAAGCATTAAAGTTGCATCTCTATAGAACAAAGGCACAGTGGGTTATAACAAAGAAGGTACTTAACTCAAAGATCTAATGTTGCTAATACAAGGTCTACTACTTGTTTTTCTATATACCAACTATATCTAAAAATAAAGGATATGAAAATTTGGCAGCAAGCATTGACTCAACAAATGAAACTTTTAATCAGTCCTATTCTAAAGATTTTGACTCTTCGGAAGCCCCTACATTCCTAGGATGTTTTAAGCTTCCTGTGCCTCCTGCGGTCAGGAGGCCTCAAACAATCACATGTGCAGCTGTACGAGTCCTGCAGGCAGGTTAGAAAGCCATCAGAGGGGTATTTGGATTGAAACACTCTTTCAAATGCAGAAGACTAAAGCCCTGAATTGACTTTTTCCAGAAAATGTCAGAAGAGTGGAAAAGCAGAGCACAAAAGCCGGCAGATTTTTGTTGGGGTACATGCTTAGGAATTTCCAGAGGGGTCCCTGAAGTCTGAGCACGCCTTGCGTATGTCAGCTTCCTTCCTCATGACCTTGTCACGGGCGGGATTCCTCACACTGGCTCCCGGCACCAAACAAGTATCTATAGTATTTTTAAAGTTTTTAATGGCTCCCCATCCCCACCCATCCCCACTTGGTATTTTACTAAAATTAGCATCAAATGGGAGGGAAAGTGGCCAAAAAACAAAACAGAATAAAACAAAACAAAAAACTTGAATGGAATGATATTCTCTTAAAACACTATTTCAATATTAACTAATTCTTTCTGTGAATTTTAAAAATAATCCCTCCAACTAAATCTTAATCCACTCTTTATTCCCTTGCTTTACTTATGATATAAAACAAATTGCTAATATGTTTATGTCTGTGGCAGAAGTTTTAGTATACTTGAAGCCTATCTTTATTAAATCATCTCTTAGCCTTCATCAACTTATACTAAATACAACAGGCATCAGATCTATATTTGCTATGTATGAAAAGTATTTTACTGATGTGATTTTTGTTACATTAATATACTGATCTTCAAGCTAGGCTTCAACAGTACATGAACCAAGAACTTCTAGATGTAAAAGCTGGATTTAGAAAAGGCAGAGGAACAAGAGATGAAATTGCCAGCATCATTAGATCACAGAAAAAGTAAGAAAATGCCAGAAAAACATTTACTTCTGCTTCATCTACTATGCTAAAGCCTTTGGCTGTGTGGATCACAGCAAACTGGAAAATTCTTAACAAGTTGGGAATGCCAGACCATCTCCTGAGATATTTGTATGCAGGTCAAAAAGTAACAGTTAGAACCAAACATGGTACAAAGGACTGGTTCAAGATCAGGAAAGGAGGATGTCAAGACTTTATATTGTTACCTTGCTAATTTAACTTATATGCAGAGTACATCATGCAAAATGCTTGGATGGATGAAGCACAAGCTGGAATCAAGGTTGCCGGGAGAAATATCAACAACCTTAGATATGCAGATGATACCATTCTAATGGCAGAAAGTGAAGAGTAACTAAAGAGCCTCTTGATGAGTGTGAAAGAGGAAAGTAAAAAAGTTGGCTTAAAACTCAGTATTCAAAATACTAAGATCATGGCATTTAGTCCCATCACTTCATGGCAAATAGATGGGGAAAAAGTGGAAACAATGACAGATTTTTATTTGCTCAGGCTCCAAAATCAGTAGGGACAGTGATTGCAGCCACGAAATTAAAAGATGCTTGCTCCTTGGAAGAAAAGCTATGACAAACCTAGACAGTGTATTAAAAAGCAGAAATATCACTTTCCTGACAAAGGCCCATATACTCAAAGTTACGATTTTTTTCAGTAGTCATGTACGGATGTGACAGTTGGACCATAAGGAAGTCTGAGCACCGAAGAATGGGTTCTTTCAAACTGTGGTGCTGGAGAAGATTCTTGAGAGTCCCTCGGACAACAATAAGATCAAACCAGTCAATCCTAAAGGAAATCAACCCTGAATATTCATCAGAAGGACTGATGCTAAAACTGGAAGCTCCACTACTTTGCCCACCTGATGTGAAGACCCGATCAATTGGAAAAGACCCTGATGCTGGGAAAGACTGAGGGCAGAAGAAGAGGGCAGTAGAGGATGAGATGGTTGTATGGCATCACCAATTCAATGGACATGAGTTTCAGCAAATTCTGGGAGACAGTGAATGACAGGGAAGCCTGGCGTGCTACAGTCCACTGGGTCACAAAGGGTTGGACATGACTTAGCAACTGAACAACAACACATTGACCTCCAGAAATAATCAATACATGAACTGCAATTCAACAACTTAAGGATTTAACTTTAAAAAGACGGTAATTTCACCTTAGAACCACCGCTTCCTTCCCCTGCCCGAAATGTAGTGACTGTTTCTTGCATTCCAGGGAGACCAGCCCACATGTGTCAGTGCAGTGACTGACTACAGAGACACAACCTGAAGAACTTGATCAGTTTCCAAATAGAGATAATTTCAATATCAGAAATGGTTTATTTGAGTTGCTGGGCCACTTTAGAATTAAAAACAGCTTACATTTTTGAGGATTCAAAATAGCAGTATTCCAAACACACTGTTAAGTCTTCAACAAATGTCAGTTCATTTCTCTCTTTTCTTCTGCCCTTTAACTACACCATTGTATCAGCTTAAATCCATTATGATACATTAATTTTAATGCGTTCTAATCAGAAAACACTTTTTTTTACCCTGTATGTATGTATATGTGTGTGTGTATATATGTGTGTGTACACACATATATATAGCTCAGCTTTGAGTGGTGAATATTCATTTTGTGCCATAGCATATTAGCACATAGCATATTTTCAACTCTAAACACATTATATATGATAGATGATTTGCTGCACATGCTACTACTGCTTGGTTGTCAGCAGAGCTAAGTCCCCACTACTGCTTGGTTGTCAGCAGAGCTAAGTCCCCACTCCCTTCTCACAACCCTAAAATATATCATGGATGTTATAACTTCAATGAATAGAAATAATAAAGGAGCATCTTCAGTGTAATGGCCTCTGCAGTATTCTTCAGTAGTAGGTGATGAGTCAGTCAATATCTTAGTCCTCCATTATACTCTGTCTTAGAGTTATTACATAAATGACTGGGCTGCTACAATTTCATTAAGCCAAAGTTATTGAGAGTGGATTCTACTAATCCTTGGGGTAAGTAGGCTAGTAAGGTTTCCCTAAAGTTGATGATAGCTCTGAAATTGTTGAAATTATAATGCAGTAAATGGAATGCTATTGAAAATAACCTTTTAGAATTAAAACACATGGTTAAAATAAGATAAATCTCAATCTAAGGTATATGAATTGATTCAATGATGGGTTTGGCTAAGTTATTCACACTATTAGTAGAGGACATAGTCTTTTACCAGTAATCATAAATTCATGTATAGGCACAATTCAACAATCATCTATAGAAGGCTCTCAATTTATATACATTTGTATTTATAAAATGCTTGCATTATCAGGGTTGCTGTGAAAAATCCAATAAACAATTGTGGTACCTATAAAATATTTATATGTGAAGTAAATGGAGAACACAGAGTCATCTACTGAAAACACATGAATCTGATGCTGGATAAGGGTACGTGTGAGGCAATTGGACAATTTGCCTTTACTCAGCCATATTTTGCTTGAAAATAAGCAATATCTGTGATTCAATTATGAAGCATATTGATTATTAAGGGGCAATATAGCTTCTATACTTTTAGTCTATAATGCCCATCATGCATTAAACATACAAACTATCCTAAAGATTAGGTTAATATTAGTTTTCTTTTACTTCTTTAAAGCTACATAAATATACTTTTCTTTTTCCTGTTAGAACATATTTTAGGCATTTGTTGAATGTTGACCAAAGAAAATAAAATTATAAATTTTTTTTTATAATAAGGAAGACAAGTGAAAGCCATCTTACTGCTAAGTCACTTCAGTTGTGTCCGACTCTGCAACCCCATAGATAGCAGCCCAGCAGGCTCCCCCATCCCTGAGATTCTCCAGGCAAGAACATTGGAGTGGGTTGCCATTTCCTTCTCCAATTCATGAAAGTGAAAAGTGAAAGTGAAGTCGCTCAGACGTGTCCGACTCTTAGCGACCCCATGGATTGCAGCCTACAAGACTCCTCCACCCATGGGATTTTCCAGGCAAGAGTACTGGAGTGGGGTGACATTGCCTTCTCTGGAAAGCTATCTTACCAGGATATTAATGACCTGGATATCCAGATTCATTGTATAATAAAGTCGCCCATTTGGATAGCTCTCCATTATATCTCTTTCAGTTCAGTTCAGTTCAGTCGCTCAGTCGTGTCCGACTCTTTGCAACCCCATGAATCGCAGCATGCCAGGCCTCCCTGTCCATTACCAACTCCCAGAGTTCACTCAGACTCACGTTCATTGAGTCAGTGATGCCAACTAGCCATCTCATCCACCGTTGTTCCCTTCTTCTCCTGCTGCCCCTAATCTCTCCCAGCATCATAGTCTTTTCCAATGAGTCAACTCTTTGCATGAGGTGGCCAAAGTACTGGAGTTTCAGCTTTAGCATCATTCCTTCCAAAGAAATCCCAGGGCTGATCTCCTTCAGAATGGACTGGTTGGATGTCCTTGCAGTCCAAGGGACTCTCAAGAGTCTTCTCCAACACCACAGTTCAAAAGCATCAATTCTTTGGCACTCAGCCTTCTTCACAGTCCAACTCTCACATCCATACATGACCACAAGAAAAACGATAGACTTCACTAGACAGAACTTAGTCAGCAAAGTAATGTCTCTGCTTTTGAATATGCCATCTAGGTTGGTCATAACTTTTCTTCCAAGGAGAAAGTGTTGTTTAATTTCATGGCTGCAGTCACCATCTGCAGTGATTTTGGAGCCCCAAAAAATAAAGTCTGACACTGTTTCCACTGTTTCCCCATCTATTTCCCATGAAGTGATGAGACTGGATGCCATGATCTTTGTTTTCTGAATGTTGAGCTTTATGCCAACTTTTTCACTCTCCTCTTTCACTTTCATCAAGAGGCTTTTTAGTTCCTCTTCACTTTCTGCCATAGGGGTGGTGTCATCTGTATATCTGAGGTTATTGATATTTCTCCCGGCAATCTTGATTCCAGCTTGTGTTTCTTCCAGTTCAGCATTTCTCATGGTGTACTCTGTATATAAGTTAAATAAGCGGAGTGACAATATACAGCCTTGACGAACTCCTTTTCCTATTTGGAACCAGTCTGTTGTTCCATGTCCAGTTCTAACTATTGCTTCCTGACCTGCATACCGATTTCTCAAGAGGCAGGTCAGGTGGTCTGATATTCCCATCTCTTTCAGAATTTTCCCCAGTTTATTGTGATCCACACAGTCAAAGGCTTTGGCATAGTCAATAAAGCAGAAATAGATGTTTTCCTGGAACTCTGAGTTAGTTCATCTTTTTGATTCATGAAACTAGATTTGTGCTTATTCTCATTAATACCATATTCTTTTAATCTCTTGGTAGGCTGAAAGCAAAATGTGATTGCAATTATTGCACAATAATTTTCCTAATTTATAATTAATTCCACAACACTTACAATTTATTAGCTGTGGTTGGTGTTTTATCCATTCTCTGCTGCTATAGCAGTTCCTGGTTTCCTTTCTATGGAATGGTAGCATGTTTCCCCTTCATACCTCTATGCAAAGTAGGTACAGAAACAGGATCCTTCAACTACTAAACATCCTGCCAGAAGAGATCATTCGAGAAGCTGATCCAAAAAGTGATGATATTTCTTTATGGTGCCCCTAACATTTGAAGTAAAGCCTGATATATATGCATATATATATATATATAAATCCAGCTAATCATAAGTAATTTGTCTCTTAAGTAGTCTGTCTCCATTCATCCCCCACTCTTATCTGTCCCATGTCTCCTAGAAGACTGCAGCCACAGGCCCTTAGTCTGTCCCGAGAAGAGGCCAAGCTTTATCAGATCACATGACTTTTGCAAGGGCAAATCCAGCTGCCTGGAATATTCATCTCTGTTCATTTTATATAGAAAGCGCCTTCCTTTCCACTAGATTTTGTTTTAAATGTCAACTACTTAGCAAGACTGCACATCTATCCTGCCAAAAAATTAAAAAAAAAAAAAAAGAGGCTTTCCTTTATTCCCTTATTCTCTTCCTTGACTCCTTGCTTAGTTCCCTTTTGGCCTTGATACATGCAGTAATTACCTGTTCTCTTGTATACTTGGTTTTTATCTTTCCCCATTCAAAGATTATCTAAATGATGGCAGGGTTCATTCACCAGTATTTTTCCAATTTCTCTCTAGGCTCCTTTCAATATTCAGTAAGTACTATTGAATGAAACATGAATAAATAAATTAAATATTTAGTTACAAAAAGGTAGGCTAAAGCAGTGCAAATGGTACCTAGTAGACTTGAATTTGCGGGCTTTCCAGGTGGCACTAGTGGTAAAGAACCTGCCTGTCAATGCAGGAAGCATAAGAAACACGGGTTTCATCCCGGGTCAGGAAGATACCCTGAGGAGGGCATGGCAACCCACTCCAGTACTGATGCGTGGAGAATCCTATGGACAGAAGAGCATGTTGGGCTACAGTCCATAGGGTCACAAAGAGTTGGATATGACTGAAACAGTGCACACACACATCACAAGATACTCTTATACTCTATACTCTTATACTCTAGGGTAATAATAATACAGGAAACAGATCATTTTCAAGTGCTATACAGGAAAGTTCTTGATTAAAAAAAGAAAAATTCCTGAAGAAATGTGATTTTCTTCCCTACAGGCTAAAACCAAAATTATCAATGAGTCAGGGTTCTCCCAGCTTATTTCATGAACTTTTAGCATTCCTACAACATGTATTGGTGATATAGTCCTTTCCATTGGTTATGTGGTAGCATACATTTAGCTTCTGGTGGAGGCATGAAGGTGACTGGTGTCAAATGAGTGCATATTTGTCACTTCTGGGCCACTGACCGTCTCTGTCTGTTTCCATAACTGTAAAACAAAGAAAGTAATACTTGTGCCAGGTTAAAATAAATGTTATTTAAATATATATATTATATGTATATTGCATATCTATTACCCATATAATATATATAATTATAAATTATTCCTATATTTATTTAATTATATCTTATATATTTACAAATATATTATATATGATATATAATTATAACAAATATTTATAACATGTAAAAGATAATTTCCAACGTTATCTTGAAAAATAAATAAGAAAACTCAGAATAGAGTAAGATAACTTGGAGAATAGTCTTTTGGACTCTGTGGGAGAGGGAGAGGGTGGGATGATTTGAGAGAATGGCATTGAAACATGTATAATATCAGATAAGAAACGAATCGCCAGTCCGGATTCAATGCATGATACTGGATGCTTGGGGCTGGTGCACTGAGACGACCCAGAGGGATGGTACAGGGAGGGAAGAGGCAGGGGGGTTCAGGATGGGGAACACGTGTATACCTGTGGCAGATTCATGTTGATGTATGGAAAACCAATACGATATTGTAAAGTAATTAACCTCCAATTAAAGTAAATAAATTTATATTCAAAAAAGTTTCAGCATGCTCTATTTATAGGGAAGTTAGCCCTCCTTCTTCCACGAACAAAAATGGTGGGGAGAGACGAATTAGAAAATGACTTTATGGAAAGAGATGGTGGAAAAGTTTATTTTAAAATATCCAAAGTACTTAAACTGCATTTTGAAGTGCATTTGTAAGAGAAGCATGGGCAGTGTTGGTGATACCCGGGGGGTTTAACTCTGCTTTATCAGAAGAGGAACAGCAATTGCACTTGGAGAAAGACACTGCACATCCTAAATGACGGAGATACGGGGAGGGCGGAGCAACTGTCGTTGCCTGATTCCTAGTCTGTTCCTTCTTCCACATGTTTTTCTAATTCCTTCACAAACTGATTACGTGGCTTTAGTTGTAAAATTCAGCCCCCTCCCAGAAGGCCCCTATAGATAGGGACTGGGGAAGGAGGAACGGACGGAAGAAAACCAGTCAGTCCCGCTGTGACTGGCCAGTGGAGGCGCGTTGCTGTGCGGCGATACCGCCGCGGAGCCGCTTTATTTGTTCATCAATGAGCATCTACTGCATCCCCTAGATACAGGTCAAGCCCACTGGAAATCGCAGCCACCCATCACAAGCAGTCTTCACTGTATTTCCAGAGCGGGAGCGCCGCCGATCTCTACGCACTGAGTGCGTGTGCCGGTAAGAGAGGGAACAGCTGAGCCTCCGGACGCGGGTGGAGTCAGCTCTGCGCTCCTGAGGCGCTCTCGGCGCTCTCCAGTCCTCGCTGCGCGCCTCCTCGCCCCATCTCCCCGCCGTCTCGGGCTCCGGCTTCTCGGTTACGGTGTCTTTCCCGCTCTTCTAGACTCGCGCCACCGGAGAAGACAGACGGCTCCTTCCACCTGGGCGCCACAGCTGAGCTCGCCTAACGGCCTGAAGGTGCCGGCTGCGAGGAGAAAGCGCGCGCACCTTCCTTGCTCTCCTCCCGGCGGCTCCGCCTCCCGCCAGTTCGGCGCATCGATGTGCGATGCGGCCCAATGGCGACTCTCAGCCGCTGCGGGCCCCGCCCCTCAAGGCACACCCACCAATGAGCGCTTGGCAGGGGCAGAACGCGTCCTGTGCCCGCCTCCCCGTCCAGGCCGCCGGAGCAGGCCGACCTGGGCGGGACCGAAGTGCGGCCGCTCGACCGGCCCGGAGGCTCGGCACCACTTCAGCCCGCGGCCGGGCGGGCGGCGACGGCCCAGAGAGGGCGCCAGACGCCGGCCGTAGCTGAGGCGGGCGGGCGGCGGGAGAGCAGGACGGCGGGGACGTGAGTCCAGCGCACGGAGCCCTGAGCCTGGCGGGGCCCGTACGAAGTCCGCGCTATGGAAGAGAAGTACTTGCCTGAGCTGATGGCAGAGAGAGACAGCCTGGACCCGTCCTTCGTGCACGCCTCGCGCCTGCTGGCCGAAGGTAGGACTTGCCCCCCGGGTGGGCGCAGACCGCCGGCCCCTGTCGCCGCGGCGGGGCTCGGGGAGCGGAGTACGGGAGGACGCCTGTCTCCTTCGCGGAAACTGCCCTGGACGATGCTCGCCCAGAGCCGCGGCGGAGCTGGTCCTTGGGAGGCGGGTGCTACTTCCTCACTCCATTCGCAGCTGAATCCGGGTAGCCCGGAGCGGCGGGCGCTGGCTGTGAAGACAGTGCCCTTTAGGATCACTGATGGAGCGACGTTAAGGAGCTGCGTGGTCCACCGGGATGTTTTAACTCCTCCAAGGGAAGGGAAGTCAGTCTGGAGTGAATGGTGATCAGTGTGGTGTTTGATGAGCTTCTTCTTATCTACAAATCAGTCCCCCCCCCTTCCCTTTTTCTTTCCCTTTTCCCTCTTTCTTTTCTCTTATTTTCTCTCCCTTCTGATTGAGAAGTGATTTTGATTTCCTTAGTCTAATTACAGTCTTTCCTATGGAAAGACTTAGTATTAACCTAGATTAAATTATGCGTGTTCTGTTTGTGCATGTGGAAGTGGCTGAAATGCATATCAGTTTATTTGAAGTGTGATGATTGTGTGCTCTGGGAGATGCTGGTCCCTGGGAACCCTCCACAATTGATCAACTGTTGTACCAAGTGTGCAGTTTGTGTGTGTGTGTGTGTGTGTGATAGAAATATTAACCTGATTACTTCCATTTATCTTGAAACAGTGCTAAAGGTACCCAAGATATCTGTAGCAATCTACATTTACCTTTATAAAAACTAAAGACTTTCGTTTTTTTTTTGGGGGGGTGTGAATGTCTCGATAATGAGTTGCTTCATCATCAAATTGACTACAATGCAGTTTTGTTCCTTAGGTTCTTAGGAACTTACCTACAGCAAAACTAAAAGTAATAACTTTCTTCCCCTTAGCCCTTCAGCATCAAAAGAAATGTTTTCTTTTGTGAGATTTAGTTTTACATGGAAGGAGAAATTCTAATCCCCCATGTATGAATTAAATAGGCATTATACTTATTTAAATGTTTTATTGATGGATTATTATTTGCAACAATAAAGTATCAGATATTTTTCTATTTTGTATATTAAGTAATTAAGTAATTAAAAACAACAATTGAAATATTGAACGCGTGAAACAAGTAAACTACTTTTCAGGGGACAAGTTGATTTTGTAGAGGATTTGGAATGGAAAATGCAGTCATGCTTACTACTTCTTGGTTACTGAATAAAAAAATGCAACCTAAAATTGTAAATGAAAGTCAGTTAAAAAATTAACCTCTAATCTATTAAAAATAAATAAACTACATAAAATAATAGGAACATTGAAAATTAATGGATTAACAAATATTCAAAATGATTAAAAATGCCATTGTGTTCCTAAATCATCTATTTCAATGCATTTTCCAGAAATGTCTTCATTTAGCTGATAAAGTCTTTAAAATAGAAAAAGTTACAAATTAATCATTTTCTCAGACCTGCTAATTGGACTTCTTTTGGGGACATAAGTCATTCATTAATGAGAGTTAGTGTACTGAAAACTGCCAGACTAAAGCAATGCATGTGAGGAGCTCTAAACAGAGTATGGAAGTATTTCTCTGTGGTAAAACAGCCAGAAAAGTCTGTGCACCTGGTTCCTTAAAATTTCCTTAACATTTTATTTTTCTCAGAAATTTGGTTTCTTGACACTTAGGAACATGTTCCTATGTACTTTGTAATTTAATATTTTGCCAGTAGGGGGAAGCATGTTCTGCCTTTGTAATGAATTAGAAGTAAAAAGTGCCTAAATAGAAAAATGTCTAAGGAAGAAACAAAGATAGGTGTCCACATTTCAGAGGAATCATAAGGAGGAGGAGGAGGAGGGGAGTAATGATAATAATCTTGAGTATATAAAGAGACTCTTTGCAACTGGCTGAAAGATCCACAAGATCTAAATTCTGTAATTGTACCCAAGCCTCTTCATGTTCTCATTGAACAGTGTCCTTCTGAATAAACCTTAACATACATTTTACATTACAGATCTTTCGTTGTTTTTTCAAAGGCCGTCTACCTAGATTCTTAGGTCTTATTTCGAATCTCTATAGGAGAGTGTTGTTGAGATAATTTTATTTTTCACCCCTGGAAATGTACTGATTGAAGGCAGTGGCTATAAATACACCTGACATAGATGTTCGTTAGGAAAGAAGGTGTTCCATGAAGTACATTTCAGCCAGCACTGTGCAGAATGTCTCAAGACTGAGTGTGTAATAAAAATGATCCAGATGATTCAGTTCTTTGAAATGGTTTTTTGGAAGGTAATATATACAAGGTCAGTGATGTAAGCCACTGAGCATTCATAATGATTTGTTTTGCTGTTTTGATTGGTGGTAGATGCAAATCAGTGCTCCATTATGACTACAGACTTAGAATTGAAGGTCATGGGGTTAAAAGTGCTAGTTTGTTGGTTATTTTGTTCTTTTTGTTGTAGTTTATTACTTCACTTGTTTTGGTTGGGTGCTTTCAATAGGAATGCGTCTGACAAAGCTGATAGAAGAGCCTGAACATTATATGTACTATGTTGTTACTTAGAAAAGATCTTAAATAATATGTTTTGAATAGCATAATATTGATTGAGTAATGCAAATGATTTTCTTCTGGATTATAATATTGTCTATTATCTATTTGTATGGAAGGTGCTTTGGAGTATGATAAAACAGCAGATTCAGCACAATCCTTGAAGTTCCACTCAGTCTCTGAATTTTCCTGCCAGATGAAATTAGATGAGGTTATTTATATCTATGATACTTCAGGGAAGCACACTAAACTGTGAATCCAGATACCTGGATTTTAATTCCACTTTTGCCCAAAATGAATCTTGGTAAATTTCCCTTCCCTGGGCCAGTTTTCTTGTCTCTCAAATTGAGGAGCTGGACTAGATGATCTGTATGCTTCTTTGTAATTCTAATTATGTCTGGGACTGCTCCTGATGCAAAGGAGTGCAATTGGTATATTTGGAATACCAAAATCATTGGTTAAACATTTTGGAAACTTTTTTCATTTCTTAGTTTAATGATTAACAATATGTTTATTGCATTGTATTGCAGTTTGAGGCATACACATTATTTTGGGCACTGGGGAAAGATTTATGTTCTTACTGAACTATTTTCAATGCTTGGGAGTTAAAAATGTATATACATGAAAATATTATTTTCTTGCAGTAAAATGTGTCTATCTGCTGATAGACATGGATCTGTTCAAATGTATATGTTCAATTATGGTGATTCCATACCTTTTGAAGGATTAATAAATTCTTATCCAATTCAGAGTGTTTGAGTTCTCTGTCTCTTCACAAATATTGGACAATTCATTGTTTTGGTTTACTCATCATATGATAAAGTCAAATATTGCTAATATCCGAACAGTTCAAGTATTTCTAAAAAACTCTGAATGCTTTTTTCAAACTTTCGTGAAAATTTTGCCCTTCCATTTAGGATTGGCCTGTTTGCAGATGTGGTTGAATGAGAAGAACAAGGATCAATAATTTATTACAAAAGCTGACTTGTAGTGGTTTAACTACATTTAGATTTTTAGTAAGGATTATTTTTAATTTTGAATGTGTTCCTTGAAATATTTAAATATGTTGTGTTCTTAAGATAAAGAAAGGTATTGGTATAATATCTAAAACCCACTTCTGATAAAAACTAGTATTCATGTGACTTTTCCTTTGATCAGTGACTTTTCCTTTGCTCTCTCAATAAATTTGGGATAATTTTATTTATGTTTCTTAAAACAAAAAATGGCAAAAAAACTAACTTAAAGATTTTCTTTGATCTGAAAGGTATCTTTGATCTGCAGTTAAAACATATTTATTATATAGTGGAGAAATTATGCTTTAACAAAACACTTGGAATAGAGTGTTGACACCCCTGACAACTATGAAATAAAGGGTATTTCATTTATTTCCTTTCTGATCCTCAGTTTCTTCATTGGTAAAACAGCAAAACTAATATCCATCAGGCATGGTTCTTTTAAGGTTTAAAAAAATACTGTTTGTGACACATAAGCTATATTTTAAAATATAAATTTTATACAACCAAACCAAAAACTGAAGCAGAAATTCTACAAATATAAGTGTCAGGGTCCAGCCCCAGTGGATCCAGGGTAATTCAAAGTGGGGATGGAGTCGGCGAGGAGAGATTTATTTATTTAGAAATTTAAAGAGAGATTGAGGAAGAATAATGTAGTGAAAAAATTGAGGAGAAGAGAGGCTGATATTCCTTGGTTTACATGGAAAGCTAATAAAGTCTCAAGACAAGAAACTTATACCGTCTACATTAGGCCACAGGTGCCTGCTTGAATAGTGGAGAGTGCCCCGCCTTGAGCTCCTTCTCACGTGGGCCTTAGAAGCCCAGGCAAATAAGTAGACATGGAGAGCCTCTGCATTCCAAGGGATCAGCCTGAAAAAGAGAGGGAGGGAGAGGGAGAAAGAGAGAGAGAGAGAGAACCGACACGGGGGAGGCCAAGCTTGTGCAAAAACCCCATAACTTTATTTTCAAAAGGTGCTTATATACCCTAAAGTGAAAGTGAAGTCGCTCAGTCGTGTCTGACTCTTTGCGACCCCATGGACTGTAGTCTACCAGGCTCCTCCGTCCATGGGGTTCTTCAGGCAAGAGTGCTGGAGTGGGTTGCCATTTCCTTCTCCAGGAGATCTTCCCGACTCAGGGATTGAACCCAGGCCTCCCACAGGCCTCCCACATTGTAGGCAGACACTTTACCATCTGAGCCACCAGGGACGTGAAGTTTTACATAATGGAAGATACAGAGTCATGCAGGGGCAGCAGTCCTGACCCTTATGGATACCAGGCTTTCTTTCTCCATATCTTTCCATATACAAAAGATCTCAGGTGATTTACATTATCTTCTGGCCAAGAGGCCTGCTAACACTTTATGGCTCTCTTCCTTAATGAATATTAATCTTATTTCCCCTGAAGTGTTTTTTTTTTTTTTTTAATCTGCATCACCTTTAAAATACTAAATAAAGTTACATCCCTGTAGAACAAAGGCGCAGTGGGTTATATCAAAGAAGGTACTTAACTCAAAAGATCTATGTTGCTGCCTGTTTTTTCTATATACCAACTATATCAACAAATAAAATATATGAAAATTTGGCAGCAAGTATTAGCTCAACAATGAAACCCTTAATCAGTCTTATTCTAATGATTTTGACTCTTCAGAAGCCCCTACATTCCTAGGATGTTTTAAGCTTCCTGTGCCTCATGGTCGGCAGGCCGCAAAAAATCACAGGTGCGGCTGTAAGAGTCAGGCAGGCAGGCTAGAAAGCCATTAGAGGGGTTTTTGGATTGAAACACACTTATATTGCCCAGGAGACTTATTATCTAAAAGCTCTAAATTAACTTTTTCCAGAAAAAGGTGGTGGGGGGACAGCCCCCTGTTAATGTCAGAAGAGTAGGTGGAAAGCATAACACAGTAAAGCAGGCAGACTCTGGTTTTGGGGGTAGATGCTCGAGAATTTTCAGGGAGACCCCTGAGGCTTGATCTTGCCTTTCTGTATGCCGAGCCTCCTTCCTCATGACCTTTGCCATGGGCGGGGTTCCTCACGCTGGCTCCTGGCATATAAGATAATACTTTTTAAGATTGTCCTTAACATTTTAATAACATTATGGACTTGACATCAACCTGAAGTTTGATTTTTTTAATAACATGAGCACTGACTCATGTTAGTACTTAACTCTCTGAATTATTGCTGAGTGAAATTTTAACTCATAGACCAAATTATGAAATAAATTATCTTATGAAACATGGTTCCAATGAGGGTTTTTAAAATATGTTTCTTCTGCCAGTGGTCGCTTGTCCATGTCTGACTTGAGCCTGGTTAGACCAGGACATGGGTAGCTCAAGACTAATTCCACATTTACTTGGCCGTCACTCTGGGCAGCTGGTTTCATCCTTCTTTTTATCAAAGGAAGTAGATCTGTCTATTCCAACGTTCTTCAGACTCCTACTACCTAGAAACTCCTGCACTCTTTTCATTCCCCAAGGATGAAATGCCTCTTTTTGTTCAAGGCTGACTTGTTCTCAGCATCCTTAACCCTGGTGCCCCTCTTCCCCCAGGACTGTCCTGTCATTGTGTCCTTTCTTTAGTGGCTCCACCTTCTTCCTCCCCATCTTACCTTGTGGCAGCCTGTAAACATGATTCAACTAGAATCACTTTAAAAAAATATATAATACTTATTTCACTTTCCAAAAGTAATACAAATAATCTTTCTAGACACTTTTCCTCCCTTGTTTCCTTCCAGTTTCTGATACTGTATTGCTGCTGCTCACTTTCTTAGTTTACCTTCCACAGCTCTGTGTTCTGGTTGCAGCCTCCCATTTTGTCCTGAAACTAGAGTCTCCAGTGAGAATCATCTAATTGCCAAATCCGATAAAATGTTTCTGATCTCTCATCAGGGTACTTGGCTGTACTTTTCACTGTTGGTCTTTTCTCAATTTTTTTTGGTTTCTCCCTTGACTTTTGAACACTACACACTGTTGGTTTTCTCTTTTCTCTGTTACTCTCAGAATCCTCCCTCTTTTTCATCGTCACCCTGGCACACACACCCTATCAGAGTGGTTCATTTAAAGGCAAAGTCTAACCATGTTATACCTTTAAATGCTGTTCTGGAAGGCAGGCTGTCTCTGACCACAGGCCAGCAGAGGAGGAGGGTGGGGGGGTGCCTCCTGGGTGTTCTCAGGGCAGGGAGATTTCAGGCTCTCCCATGTGCCCACGAGAGGGAAGGGCCCTTCTTGTTGATCCCCTGTGACCTCTAGTGACACCAAGAGGGGTAGGGAGAAGTTCCAGCAGGAGTGAAAGCTGCTCTGACACCCAGTGGCTTTGAAGGGGAAGTATGCATTGCTCCTGCTCCTGAGGGTAGACACCCAGGTCTCCACATGGCCTCTGTCCCCACTGCCAGTGGAACAGAAACCTCGTTGCACATTCAGGCCTCCAGTTCTTCTAAAGAGAAGGGGTGCCCCTTTACAGCAGGGGAAAGCTGGACACCTCAGCTCCCTATTTACCTTTCTTGACTGAGGTGAGCATGAGACACTGGTTTTGGGGCTTGGTTTTGTTTTCTATGTCTGTGTTCTTTGGCTAGGGGAGGATGTTTGTCATTTAATTTTTTGTGTGTCTTGCAAGGTTGCCCTCTTTCTAGTCCTGCAGCTGGAAAGAGCAGGCTTTGCTTGAGCCTTTGTTTTTGTCTCCTTCTGTTGATGTTTTTGGTTTGCTAGCATTTCAAGCTCCCATTTTGGTGTATATGAAGCACAAGAAAACCTGGGGAAACAACTACCTAGTTCCCATGGTACCCAGGAGGGCTGCCTTCTTCCACAAAGTCTTTTGTGTTTATCTTATGTATAATATCCAGTCACCATTCATTTGTGTTATAATATTTTTCTTTATATGGTTTTCTTATGAAGGTAGGCTCATTCTTGTACATTAATATTTCATTAATTAATTATGTAAGAATTAGCATGACCAGGATAAATCCATGTGGGTAATCAGAATGCAATATCTGATAAAAATTTTTGGTTTAATTAAGTATAAATCTGGACTGGAGCTCTGTGTCCTCATGGCAGATGTAGAAAGGAAGGATATTTTAGAAACCCTTGGAGATTACTCCATAGTGTCACCAGCCTTTCCTATGTCCTTATTTGTTCTTGTCTGAATACAGACAAGAAATGTAGCTTAATTGGAATTATATTGAGACCAGTCGGTTTGTTTAAGGCTATTATCAGTGTAAGACAATATATTAATAGATTGTAATATGATCCTTGTCTTACAGAAATGGTGAGTTTCAATAAAATAATTTTGGGGCTCTGAAATCACTGCAGATGGTGATTGTAGCCATGAAATTAAACAACACTTACTCCTTGGAAGGAAAGTTATAAACAACCTAGATAGCATATTAAAAGGCAGAGACATTACTTTGCCAAAAAAGGTCCATCTAGTCAAGGCTATGGTTTTTCCAGTGGTCATGTATGGATGTGAGAGTTGGACTGTGAAGAAAACTGAGCACCGAAGAATTGATGCTTTTGAACTGTGGTGTTAGAGAAGACTCTGGAGAGTCCCTTTGACTGTAAGGAGGTCCTACCAGTCCATCCTAAGGGAGATCAGTCCTGGGTCTTGGAAGGACTGATGCTGAAGCTGAAACTCCAGTACTTTGGCCACCTCATGTGAAGAGTTGACTCATTGGAAAAGACCCTGATGCTGAGAGGGATTGAGGTCAGGAGGAGAAGGGAACAACAGAGAATGAGATGGTTGGATGGCATCACTGACTCAATGGGCATGAGTTTGAGTAAACTCTGGGAGTTGATGATGGACAGGGAGGCCTGGTGTGCTGTGGTTCATGGGGTCGCAAAGATTTGGACATGATTCAGCAACCGAACTGAGCTGAACTGAATGAAATAGAAATAGATTAAGAATAATAATAGAGTGCTGGTTAATAACTGATCTCCAAAGTGAATGTTAGCAAATACCCATGTTATGGGACTTTTTCATTGTATCCAATGGAGTGCTCTGAAATAGTCACGTTTTATTTGTCAAAAGGTTGAGGTGTCACAGCTCTGTATCCTTTTGCTCAATTTTTAAAAACTATTTTGGGAAGCAAATCTTTTGTAGCATATTCTCCAGTGCTTACCTTACCCTCCAGAACACGACTTCCAAAAAATTTCTGCAGTATAGAGTGATTTAAAAAAATTCAAGAACAACTGAATGACAAAGTTTTAGGTCCCTTACTATAGATATGGTTCAGGTGCAGTCTGGGCGATCAGTTTGTAGGGCAAGAACTCTACTACACTGAACTATGTGATTACAGTTGCCCTTGAATGTTTGTTGATAACACTGGTCCTCAGTGTGTGTTATTGGTATGTGAAGAGATGTCAGATGTTTAATTTTTTAGTTTTTAACAATATACATGATATAAATTAGCAGTATATGGTGACAGCTGCTGGAGTTTACAGACTGTTAGTGGCACAGGGATTCTGAGGAAATCATGGTGATCATAGATCTTTGCCCTCATCATCTCTCTGTCATCAATGGGGAGATACTCTTTGTCAGTCACTAAACTATATGTCGACATGTCTACCACTGTTTATCCACTCATAATCCTATGAGATAGTTATTAGTGTTACCCTGTCTTACAAATGAGAAAAAATAACAATTAAACAAGTTAATTTATTTCAGATCAGTCAGCAAGTAAATTATAAAGCTGAAACCCAGGTTTTCTCATCCAGAGACTCCTGAAGTGGTTAAAACACCCTGTCTTCTGTGGGAGAAATGCAAGCATTATAGGAAGGTCAAATGTTAACATGCAAAGTAAGTCAAAGAGATCAGTGTGGTGGTACCCGTAATTTCTAAAATATGTTTCTGAATGGGAATATTGGGTGAATTCTTTCACAGCATCTTTAAGTAAGTATAGTTTATAAAAGGTAAGTACATTTATAAAGAGGGAAATTTACCTTAGTACAGTTCAGTTCAGTTGCTCTGTTGTTTCCAACTCTTTGTGACACCATGGACTGCAGCACGCCAGGCCTCTCTGTCCATCACCAACCCATGGAGTTTGCTCAAACTCATGTCCATTGAGTCGGTGATACCATCCAACCATCTCATCCTCTGTCATCTCCTTCTACTCTCACCTTCAATCTTGCCGAACATGAGGGTCTTTTCCAGTGAGTCAGCTCTTCACATCAGGTGGCCAAAGTATTGGAGTTTCAGCTTTAGTGTCAGTCCTTCCAGTGAACACCCAGGACTGGTCTCCTTTAGGATTGACTGGTTGGATCTCCTTGCAGTCCAAGGGACTCTCAAGAGTCTTCTCCAACACCACAGTTCAAAGGCATTAATTATTTGGTGCTCAGCTTTATCATCTAACTCTCACATCCATACATAACTACTGGAAAAACCATAGCTTTGATGAGATGGATCTTTGTTGTCAAAGTAACGTCTGTGCTTTTCAATATGCTGTCTAGGTTGATCGTAGCTTTTCTTCCAAGGAGGAAGCATCTTTAATTTCATGGCTGCAGTCACCATCTGCAGTGATTTTGGAGCCCCACAAAATAAAGTCAGTCACTGTTTTCCCATCTATTTGTTATAAAGTGATGGGACCAGATTCCATGATCTTAGTTTTCTGAATATTGAGTTTTAAGCCAACTTTTTCACTCTCCTCTTTCACTTTCTTCTTCTTCCCTTTCTGCCATAAGGGTGGTGTCATCTGCATATCTGAGCTTATTGATATTTCTCCCAGCAATCTTGATTCCAGCTTGTGTTTAATCCAGCCCAGTGTTTCTCATGATGTACCCTACATATAAGTTAAATAAGCTGAGTGACAATATACAGCCTTGATGCACTCCTTTCCCAATTTTTAACCAGTCTGTTGGTCCATGTCCAGTTCTAACTGTTGCTTCCTGACCTGCACACAGATTTCTCAGGAGGCAGATCAGGTGGTCTGGTATTCCCATCTCTTTCAGATTTTTCCAGTTTTTTGTGATCCACACAGTCAAAGGCTTTGGCATAGTCAGTAAAGCAGAAATAGATGTTTTTCTGGAACTCTCTTGCTTTTTCCATGATCCAGCGGATGTTGGCAATTTGATCTCTTGTTTCTCTGCCTTTTCTAAATCCAGCTTGAACACCTGGGAGTTCACAGTTTATGTACTGTTGAAGCTTGGCTTGGATAATTTTGAGCATTACTTTGAGATGAGTGCAATTTTGCAGTAGTTTGAGAATTCTTTGGCATTGCCTTTCTTTGGGACTGGAATGAAAACTGATTATTTCCAGTCCTGTGGCCATTGCTGAGTTTTCCAAATTTGCTGGCATATTGAATGCAGCATTTTCACAATATCATCATTTAGAATTTGAAATAACTCAACTGGAATTCCATCACCTGCACTAAATTTGTTCCTAAGGCCCACTTGAATTCGCATTCTGTCTGGCTATATGTGAGTGATCACGCCATTGTGATTATCTGAGTTGTGAAAATCTTTTTTGTATAGTTCTTCTGTGTATTCTTGCCACCTCTTCTTAATATCTTCTGCTTCTGTCAAGTCCATAGCATTTCTGTCCTTATTGAGACCATCTTTGCATGAAATGTTCCGTTGGTATCTCTAATTTTCTTGAGATCTCTAGTCTTTCCCATTCTGTTATTTTTCTGTATATCTTTGCATTGATCACTGAGGAAGGCTTTCTTATTTCTCCCTTCTATTTTTTCAAACTCTTCATTGAAATGGTTATAGCTTTCCTTTTCTTCTTTGCCTTTCACTTCTCTTCTTTTCACAATTATTTGTAAGGCCTCCTCCGACAACCATTTTGCCCTCTTTTTTCTTTTTTTTTCTTGGCTACTGTCTTGATCCCTGCCTCCTGTATAATGTCATGAACCTCTGTCCATAGTTCTTCAGGCAGTCTGTCTATCAAATCTAATCCCTTAAATCTATGTCTCACTTCCACTGTATAGTCGTTTAAGGGATTTGATTTATGTCATACCTGAATGGTCTAGTGGTTTTCCCCACTTGCTTCAATTTAAATCTGAATTTGGCAATAAGAAGTTCATGATCTTAGCCACAGTCAGCTCCCGGTCTTGTTTTTGCTGACCGTGTATAACTTCTCCATCTTTGACTGCAAAGAATGTAATCAGTCTGATTTCATTGTTGACCATCTGATGATGTCCATGTGTGGAGTTTTCTCTTGTGTTGTTGGAAGAAGATGTTTGCTATAACCATTGTGTTTTCTTGGCAAAACTCAATGAAGCTTTTGCTCTGCTTCATTGTGTACTCTAAGGCCAAATTTGCTTGGTACTCCAGCTATCTCTTGACTTCCTACTTTTGCATTCCAGTCCCCTATAATTAAAAGGACATTGTTTTTGGGCATTAGTTCTGCAAGGTCTTGTAGGTCTTCATAGATCTATTGAGCCTCAGCTTTCAGCATTATTGGTTGGGGCATAGACTTGGATTAATGTGAATTTGAATGGTTTGCCTTGAAATCGTACAGAGATGAGTTGTCATTTTTGAAATTGCATCCAAGTACTTCATTTCGGACTGTTTTGTTGACTGTGTGATGGCTACTCCATTTCTTCTAAGGGATTCTTGCCCACGGTAGTAGGTATAATGGGCAAATGAGTTAAATTCACCCTTTCCAGTCCATTTTAGTTTACTGATTTCTAAAATGTTGATGTTCAGTCTTGCCATCTCATGTTTGATTACTTCCCATTTGCCTTGATTCATGGACCTAACTTTCCAGGTTCCTATGCAATATTGTGTGGATCACAATAAACTGGAAAATTCTGAAAGAGATGGGAATGCCAGATCACCTGACCTGCCTCTTGAGAAACCTATATGAAGGTCAGGAAGCAACTATTAGAATTGGACATGGAACAACAGACTGGTTCCAAATAGGAAAAGGAGTACGTCAAGGCTGTATATAGTCACCCTGCTTATTTAGCTTCTATGCAGAGTACATCATGAGAAACGCTGGGGTGGAAGAAACACAAGCTGGAATCAAGATTGCCGGGAGAAATATCAATAACCTCAGATATGCAGATGACAACACCCTTATGGCAGAAAGTGAAGAGAAACTAAAAAGCCTTTTGATGGAAGTGAAAGTGAAGAGTGAAAAAGTTGGCTTAAAGGTCAACATTCAGAAAACGAAGATCGTGGCATCCAGTCCCGTCACTCCATGGGAAATAGATGGGGAAACAGTGGAAACAGTGTCAGACTTTATTTTTTGGGGCTCCAAAATCACTGCAAATGGTGACTGCAGCCATGAAATTAAAAGACGCTTACTCCTTGGAAGAAAAGTTATGACCAACCTAGACAGCATATTCAAAAGCAGAGATATTACTTTGCTGACTAAGGTCCATCTAGTCAAGGCTATGGTTTTTCCTGTGGTCGTGTATGGATGTGAGAGGGGGACTCTGAAGAAGGCTGAGCACCGAAGAATTGATGCTTTTGAACTGTGGTGTTGGAGAAGACTCTTGAGAGTCCCTTGGACTGCAAGGAGATCCGACCAGTCCATTCTGGAGGAGATCAACCCTGGGATTTCTTTGGAGGGAATTATACTGAATTTAAAACTCCAATACTTTGGTCACCTAATGTGAAGAGTTGACTCATTGGAAAAGACTCTGATGCTGGGAGGGACTGGGGCAGTTGGAGAAGGGGACGACAAAGCATGAGATGGCTGGATGTCATCACTGACTCGATGGACTTGAGTTTGAGTGAACTCCGGGAATTGGTGATGAACAGGAAGGCCTGGCCTGCTGCGATTCATGGGGTCGCAAAGAGTCGGACACAACTGAGCGACTGAATTGAACTGATGCAATATTCCTCGTTACGCAGTTGGATTTTACTTCCATCTCCAGTCATCTCCACAACTGGGTATTGTTTTTGCTTTGGCTCTGTCCCTTCAGTCTTTCTGGAGTTAGTTCTCCACTGATCTCTAGTAGCATACTGGGCACCTGCCTACCTGAGGAGTTCATCTTTCAGTGTCCTTTTTTTTTTCCCTTTCCATACTGTTCATGTGGTTCTCAAGGCAAGAATACTGAAGTGCTTTGCCGTTTCCTTCTCCAGTGGACCACGTTTTGTTAGTACTCTCCACCCCAACCCTAACTCAGTGAAACTACCTTAGTACAGAATTGTATTAAGGATTATTGAGAAAGCCTAACTTTTCAGAATGTCTTAGCCTAACTATTGTTTCTGAGGAATATTGGGGATGAGGGGGCCAGAGTAGGGGAATATGGCAGTCTTTTTTTGGATCTAAAGTAAGGTTTGGAGAAGTTTCTGTGATTTGTTGAGACACTTTTCTCTCTACATTTTTTTTTTTTTTCTTTTAAGGAGAACTGTTTAACTTGCCAAAGACTTCTAGGAAGGAAGAACAACCATAGCCCCTCTTTTTTGTCTTGAGGGAGTGTGTGTTTAAAATTTGATAGTTTAACAGAGTTCACATGTTGTCAGAACTGGAGAACTCAGCAGCATGGCCTTATTCAAATGTTTTGTATAGGTTCTGAAGCTTAATATTTATTCTTTGAAGCATAGTGGTCAGTATTATGCACTGTTATCAGAATTGCACAATTGATGCTCATTTCCTTCTAATAATTGAATATTAGATTTTACTTTTTTAAAATATATATTTTACTCTTCTAATAGAAAAGCAGAATGTGTTTTCTCTCAATTATAGTTATTTTTAGTAGGTTCACTGTATGTCAGAAAATGATAAGCCCTGATGCAACTCAGGAGACAGAGCCTATGTGACAGAAACAGCAGAGGATGAAGGAGAATCCTGTTCATTTTGAGAAAGAGGGGATGACTAGAGTAATAATTGTTTTTCTTGAACACACACTGTGGGTCATGTCCTTACATTATATCCAAAAAGGCAAGTGGTATTGTCCCTATATTATGGGAAAGGTAAAGAGGCAGATTTCAGAGTAGTGTAATTCATTTGGAGTTTTAAAGTAAGAAGTCAAAGGTTTCATAAATGTCCAGTTTTAATGTGAAGTTGTCAAAAAGCAACCATTAAACACTGATATGTTAAAGATACTGCAGGATATGAGTTGTTTAAGTAAGAACCAAGAGCTTGCTTTAAAAACTTTTAAGAGAGTTAAATGTCTATTACTAGAGAATTTTTTTCCTTTAAAGTAATTTCCTTCATAAATTTTAAGGAATTTGATTTTTTAGAAATTTGATTCACATACAGCAACACACTCATTGTATAAGATCTGACTATAAAATGGAAACAGTAGCATGAATACATAATATAATTTAGTTGTGACTGTTTAGGCATGTTAATGTTTTAAATGGAGAAATTTATGTGAGTGTTGAATTAGGTGTCATCCATATGTCCACATAATCTAAGTTTTCCTTCCTATAAGTCAAAAACTAGATGTTGTATTTTTATCCATCCAAGATCTGGTGGAAAAGGGGTGTTAAGGAATTGTGTGAGTGAAGTGAAAGTTGCTCAGTCGTGTTTGACTCTTACGACCCCATGATCTATACAGTCCTTGGAATTCTCTGGGCTATAATGCTGGAGTGTGTAGCTGTTCGCTTCTCCAGGGTATCTTTCCAACCCAGGGATTGAACCCAGGTCTCCCACATTGTGGATGGTTTCTTTACCAGCTGAGCCACCAGGAAAGCCCAACGAATTGTGTGACGATGGAACATATTTGATAGGCTGAGGCAAATGACATTTCTGTTACATGCAGTTGTTTTGAAATGGAGTTCAAGAGGAGACATGACTCTGTAGAAGCTAGTATTCTGAAATTAGCGAAAGATTGAAAATTATATCATATCTATATAAAGAAAATCTGGTAGAAAAAATCATTGTGATAATTAAGAGTCATTTAATGGAAATAGATAAGGTGATAAGTATTTGGAATGAGGTGCAATAAGCCAAATTGTTTCTCTTTGAGTAAAATGAGCAGACTGTGTGTGTGTGTGTGTGTGTGTGTGTGTGTATGTGTGTGTGAAGCAAAAACTAACCAGGCGATAAATGAAAAACAATACAGACTTGGCCAGTTTGTTGCTATTACCTATAGTCTGTATTACTATCTGAGACCTACACTTAGATGGAGGACAAGGGATAGAGGACAGACTTACAGCTAATTAAATACACAATCTCCATAGGATTGGAGAAAAGCAGTCATAAGGCAAATAGATAATGCTTTAGGAGCCCACAGAGATCATGGGTAGTCTCAGTGGGAGGACCATGTTAGCTGAAATGTAAAGCACAAGTAAGTTATGGTGGGGATTCAGTGAAGGAGGGATTTTAATCTAGGAGAAGGATATACAGATATAGGAAACAACACTTCCAGAGCCTGAAAAAAAATAAAAGAACATTTTTTAAAATGGGTAGATTATACAGAGTGAAGTAAGCCAGAAAGAGAAACACCAATGCAGTATACTAACACATATATATGGAATTTAGAAAGATGGTAACGATAACTCTGTATGCGAGACAGCAAAAGAGACACAGGTGTATAGAACAGACTTTTGGACTCTGAGAGAGAGGAAGAGGGTGGGATGATTTGGGAGAATGGCATTGAAACATGTATAATATCATGTAAGAAACGATTCGCCAGTCTAGGTTCGATGCAGGATACAGGATACTTGGGGCTGGTGCACTGGGATGACCCAGAGAGATGGTATGGGGAGGGAGGTGGCAGAGGGGTTCAGGACTGGGAACTCATGTACACCCGTGGCAGATTCATGTTGATGTATGGCAAAACCAATACAGTATTGTAAAGTAAAATAAAGTAAAAAAAAAAAAAAATAAATAAAATGGGTAGAATTTGTGTGATTTTTATGATTTACAATAAATAAATATATTTATATGGTTGGTCATCTTACGTGTTTCCGGCCAGAGCCAGAGCCAGAGCCATCTTACCTGTTTCTGGCCAGAGCCCCTATATCCACTGTGGAATATCTTAAGTGAGAAGAGCTGGTGGTGTAGCCATGCATTCCGGGAAACAAACTCACTCAGAAGGACGATGCAGATAGTGGAATGCAGTTTATTACACCGGCGGGCCCAAGGCAGAGTCTCCTCTTAGCGAAAGACCCCAACCAGCATTTGTGAAAATCTTTTTTACCCCATGTGTATGTGTCTGAGCCCTCCACTCCAAATTCCTTGAAACTTACATAAACCAAGAAAATACAATCCCAATTACTCCATCATTCACGTGCTATGTGCTCATGTGCTCAAACAGTCAAACAGCCAGTAATCAATAAACCCGAGGTTACACTCTGATAGATACAGAAAAATTTATGGCCTGTCTGGAGGAAGGGGTGATTAGTGTATGTTTTCTCTTAGGTGATGAGTTACCTAGATATGATCTTCAAGGTTCCTCTGTCTGGAGGGGGTCTTATCTTTCTGTTGTTGTTTTCATAAACACTAAACACAGAGTTCAGAGTCCATTGGAAAGGTGGCCGAGCATGATCAGCATGAACAGGCCTAAGATGGAGTCCAGGCCCTATGAATTCCTTCTTCATTGGAAAGGCGTCTTTTGTAATACAAATAAAGTGACTTTTTGAAGTAGGAAACTTAAGGACAGAGGCTGGCTGCCAGGGGAACCAGCTTGTAATTAGAGGACAGGAACTTTCTGGCGCCTCTTTTCCTTACTACCCCACAGACCTTTGAGGAGAGGGACTGGAGGTTGAATCAGTTGCCAGTGGCCATGCTGATTTAATCAACTGTGTTTGTGTAATGAAACCTTGATATTAGTGCACAGAGGAACTGGGTTCAGATTGCATCCATACCCATAGCTCAAGGAGATCTGGTGAGAATGGGGTGCTCCCAGAGGGCTTGGAAGCTCTGCACCCTTTCCTAGATCTGCCCTGGTCATCTCTTCCATTCTTAATTCCTGAGTATGTCACTCTGTAATAAACCTTTAGTATATAGTTAATGTTTCAACCAGAAACCTTGGAAACAAAAAATATATATCTTTTCACACTGTAATGCTGCTTAGTGTAGAGAAATGTTCCTAATACAAGCTTTAAAGATCTAAATGTCTGGCACATTCTGGTGCTCATCTTGTGCTCGCTGTGGATCACTGATCAAAATGGAAACTGTAAATTTCTACATTGACTGTAGAATCACAAATTCAAGGGGAAAATGTATCAAGAAAATGGCACTGGTCAACAGAGTCACATGAGACAAGTCAGTAAGAACACTTGGAGGAAAAAGTAGGTGCCTGCAGTAGATGTTGGATTAGGAGAGAATCAGAGGTTCAAAGAGTGTGCATTCTTCCTTCTTCTTAAGGTCAGTATAGTCTTGAAAGTTATCCACGTTGCTGCATTTGTCAGTAGTTCATTTTTTCTTGCTGAGTAACGCTCCATTGTATCAATATCTCACAATTTAATAGTCCTATATCTTATACATGGACATCTGGATTGTCTTCAGGGTTAGCTTATTATGAGCAGACTGCTTTGAATATTCATGTGCTAGATTTATGTAGATATGCATTCTCTTTATGTGAAGCAGAATTGCTGGGCCTTAGAGTGTGAATGTGTGTGTGTATTTTATAAATATATATAAAATGTAAATAAGGTTAACCATGTATACACACACACACACACACACACACACACACACATTGTATGAGATTGCAATGATTGCACTGTTTTGTCTCTCACCAACATTGCATGAAAACTCTGGTTGTTCCACTTGCTTGCCAACACTTGAAGTTCTCAGTCTTTTTAACAACAGCTATTCTAGTATTTCTGTGGTAACATTGTATATTTTGTTTGTTTGAATCATTTTTAAATTGTGTGTGTTTTTTTTTTTTTTTTATTGAGGTATGGGCTTCCCTGTGGTTTAGCTGGTATAGAATCCGCCTGCAATGTGGGAGACCTGAGTTTGATCCCTGGGTTGGGAAGATACCCTGGAGAAGGGAAAGGCTCCCCACTCCAATATTCTGGCCTGGAGAATTCCATGGACTGTATAGTCCATGGGATTGCAAAGAGTTGGACACGACTGAGTGACTTTCACACACACTCACACACATAGTTGATTTACAATGTTATGTTAGTTTCTGATATACAGCAAAGTGATTCAGTTTGACACACAAAGTGTGAACCACATACACACACATATATCTGTATTATATATATTCTTTTTTAGGTTATTTTTCATTACAAGTTATTATAAGATACTGAGTTTGGTTTCCTGTGCTATGCAGTAGGTCCTTGTTGGCTATCTAGTTCATATATAGAAGTGTGTATATGTTAATTCCAAACTCCTAATTTATCCCTCCCCCTCTTCCCCTTTCAATTTTTAGTTCCTTGATGATTACTGATGTTGGACATGTTCTTGAAAAAATTGACTAGAATGTTGACAAATTTTTAATTCTTGAGGGTCTTTTGAAAAGCCCAAGTTGTTACTTTTTTTCTGAAGTATAATCCTTTGTTTTTTCTTATACTTAATGTTGTGTCCTCTCTAGGACTTCTTTGCCTACCTCAAAGTCACATAGGATCTTTTCAGTATGTTTTCTAGAAGCTTTATGGTTTTAGCTTTAAGTGTAAATTTATGACACATCCAGAGATAACTTTTGTATATAATTTCAACATAGGGTTGGTTCTTTTTTTTAATATAAATCTATTTATTTTAATTGGAGGTTAATTGCTTTACAATATTGTATTGGTTTTGCCGTACATCAACATGAATCTGGCATGGGTTTACATGTGTTCCCTATCCTGAACCCCCCTTCCACCTCCTCCCCGCACCATCCCTCTGGGTCATCCCAGTGCACCAGCCCCAAGCATCCTGTATCATGCATCAAACCTGGACTGGCAATTTGTTTCATACATGATATACATGTTTCAATGCCATTCTCCCAAATCATCCCACCCTCTCCCTCTCCCTCTCCCTCTCCCATAGAGTCCAAAAGACTGTTCTATACATCTGTTTCTCTTTTGCTGTCTCGCATACAGAGTTATCATTACCATCTTTCTAAATTCCATATATATGCATTAGTATACTGTATTGGTGTTTTTCTCTCTGGCTTACTTCACTTGGTATAATAGGCTCCGGTTTCATCCACCTCATTAGAACTGATTCAAATGTATTCTTTTTAATGGTTGAGTAATTCTCCATTGTGTATATGTACCACAGTTTTTGTATCCATTCATCTGCTGATGGACATCTAGGTTGCTTCCATGTCCTGGTTATTATAAACAGTGCTGCGGTGAACATTGGGATACACGTAAGATACGTAATGTCTAAGTATATGTGAAATGTCTACAACATTGACCCTCAATATATCTGTTTTAATACAAAAGGGAATCATGACTGCCTTAGATTTATTAAGCATGACATGTGTAGACTGTGCTTTAAAATTATATATAGCTGCTGCTGCTGCTGCTAAGTCACTTCAGTTATGTCCGACTCTGTGCAACTCCATAGATGACAGCCCACCAGGCTCTGCCATCCCTGGGATTCTCCAGGCAAGAACACTGGAGTGGGTTGCCATTTCCTTCTCCAGTGCATGAAAATGAGAAGTGAAAGTGAGGTTTCTGAGTCATGTCCAACTCTTCGCGACCCCATGGACTGTAGCCTACCAGGCTTTTCTGTCCATGGGATTTTCCAGGCAAGAGTACTGGAGTGGGATGCCATTGCCTTCTATGAAACTTTTTCCATGTCCTCAGAATTTAGAACATAATCCTTTAAGGACACATGGATACACTTTTCTTACTTTAATTGAGGAGGAGACTAGCCATCCCAGAGGCCTTGAAGTTTACTGACTCTGACAAGGATAACATTCAATAAAGTAAGATGTTTGTTGCTATTCAGAAGTAGTGAAATCTTATTAAACCTGAACAACTGCACTATCCTCAGTAGCAAAGTAGGTTCTAGTATCGCACGGAAGCAAGCAAAGTATATGCATTAAACATTTAATTTTTAAAAAGACCATACAATTTTATTTTATATTTTCTTATAAAATATACTATATTATAATATCTTATAAAATATAAGACCATATCTTATATTTTAAAAATTTCATAGTATTGGTTCCATGCTTTTTCTATCTTTGCAGATAAAAAATGTATGTATGGAAACAGTACACTTTACAGTATTGAGAAACCTGCCCTGGGTGAAATAGCTATACCTACAAACAAAAAAGTATGACCTGCATCTCCACCCACAGTGATGGCCCATTAGCTCTTGATCTGTGGCATATTAAGAGCCAGCATCACTATCACCCTGAAAAGTGGCATAGTTTTAGAAATTTCCCAAAGGCATAAGTGACTGATGAATTTAAATTAATCCCTAAAGCACAGATACCATACCACTATGATTTTGTAAACACCTAGGTACCTATCATGTCAATACTAACAGCCAAAAAATAGATTTAATAATGATACAGACTGAAACAGTGCATCAATGCTAGATTCTGACGAGGTAATTCCTGGGAGAATGTGTTTACACAGGGGAAGGCAATTGGTTCTGCGTTTTAGAAATTAGAGATACAATGGACATTTTCTGCTTGGATTTGAACAAGGAAAAAAAAAAAGAATTCAGATGTCATCAAGTGAGACAACCTTGTGAAGTACTGAAATCTCTTCCAATGGAAATATTTTAAAAATCTCTGATAAAAAGTTGCAAAAAAGAAAAATGGCTGTTTTGCTTTTCTCAAAAGATATGTATTGATAATTGGAAATTAAAGTTTGGATTAGAAAATTTATGAATGTCCACTTTATCTTATAGTTTAAAAATTTCATAGTATTGGACAATAATTCTTTATGTTACCGTAAAGTAAAACTGCTTTTGAAATTCGTCTAAACATGAAATGTTAGTGTATGATTTAAGTTAACTACTAATTCATTTTTTGTTGTTGTTTAGTCATACAATCATATCTGACTCTTTGCAACCTCATGTACTGCAGCATGCCAGGCCTCCCTGTTCCTCACCATCTCCCAAAGTTTGCCCAAGTTCATGTCCATGGCATTGGTGATGCCATCCACCCATCTCATCCTCTGACACCCTCTTCTTCTGCTCCCTATCTCTCCCAGGACCAGGGACTTTTCTAGTGAGTCGGCTGTTCACAACAGGTCAACAAAATACTGGAACTTCAGCTTCTGAGTTTGTTGTTTCTTCTGCCTATCTTAATTCCAGCTTGTAACTAATCCAATCCAGCATTTCTCATGATGTTCTCAGCATATAGATTAAATCATAGTGAGGACAGACAGCCCTGTCATACTTTCTCAGTCTTAACCAATCAGTTGTTCTATACAGAGTTCTAACTTGCTTCTTGACATGCATACAGGTTTCTTGGGAGACAGGTAAGATGGTCTGGTATCCCCATATTTTTAAGAGCTTTCCACAGTTTGTTATGATCCACACAGTCAAAGACTTTAGTATAGTCAATGTAACAAAGATAAATGTTTTTCTGGAATTCCCTTGCTTTCTCTGTGATCCAGCAAATGTTGGCAATTTGATCTCTGGTTCCTCTGCCTTTTCTAAACCCAGTTGTGATGTCTGGAAGTTCTTGGTTCAAGTAATTCTGAAGCCTAGCATGAAAGATTTTAAGCATGACCTTACTAGCATGGGAAATAAGTGCAACTGTCCAATGGTTAGAAATTCTCTAGTACTGGCCTTCTTGGGAATTGGGATGAGGATTGACCTTTTCCAGTCCTGTGGCCACTTACCTGTCTTCTAGATGTGCAGCACTTTAATAGCATCACCCTTTAGGGTTTTGAATAGCTCTACTGGAATTCCATCACATCCACTAGCTTTATTAACAGCATTGTTCACTAAAGCACACTTGACTTCACACTCCAGAATGTCTGCTGTGGGTGACTGACCACACCCATCATAGTTATCTGGTTCATTAGGATCTTTTTTGTACAGTTCAGATTTGAGATTTGCTTTTGAAATTTGTCTAAACATGAAATGTTAGTGTATGATTTTTGTTACATAGTAGTTCATAGATATGTTTAAATCCCTGAAAGAAAATTTATTATATATATATATATATATCAGACTTTCACAGTATTAGTTTAAGTTCCACATTGGATGAACAAGGCAAGTCTGAAGTGTCTGATGTTTACCATCAATAGCTCATTTTGACCACTTCCAGTTAGAAATGAAAAACAAAGTACAGCCTTTCTTAGATGCAATTCACTTTCTAGTCCTTGATAACTGATATCATATAATTAATGTTTCACAGTATTTTCTGTTTGTTCGACTCATATTCTCTTAAAACCCCGACCTCTTCTTCAAGGCACTGAATTACTGACACTCGTCCACTTGGCTGCAGTCAAAGGGCTCAGAGCAGCCACCTGACTGCTTCTGGTGAGAAATTGGTGTTAAAGACAAAGGAGAGACAAAACCATCTGATTTGGTTGGTTCCTAATACAGGAGAAAAGTAAACTCTGGAGTTCTAAGTCAGATAGATAGAGCAGAACAGATACACAGACTGAGGCCATTCCAAGGAGGTCCATCCAGGGTCCCAGCTAACCTTGCTTCCTAGAGAAGCTCTAAGGATTTTTCCAAGATATACACTTTCTGATAATTATTTAAGGTGGTTTCCGATTGTTTTATGTTATTTGAAACCAAAAAAAACTTTCAGAGAAAACAGAACTGGTCTTAGGATAATAGCAATCTTGTGTAATGTTTAGTTTGTATTCCTCTAAAAGGAGACCTTGAGATGAGGATTTGAATGTAGAAAGTTACTTGTTTTGGCACTAATTTCCAGCACTGAAAGCCCACAGCAAATTTGATAATCATTAAAAAGATGGCATTTTATTTGTTTGTTTGAATGGTTGAGTCTAGTTATAATTATGTTTAAATTGAAAATGCCTATGTAAGTATACATCATTATTTAGAATGTTTTCCTTTCAAACCCTATTAATCCTGGGTGATGGGTAAGCAGAAAAAGAAAACAGATATTAGGTTTTCCTGTTCTCTGCTGAATCTTCATTGGTGATGATAGGATAAGCAGGTATTTCAGATTTGCCCTCTTCATGTGCAGTAACTTTAAGTTCAAACAAGAGGTGCATAATATCTTAGAATTTTTTCCAGAAGTAGACCTGGAATCAAATATGAGCATGCAATTAATTCATTTTGAAAGTGATCTTGAGAAATGGGGAAGTTAGGCATGGAGGAAAAGCAGCCACCAAAGGTTTTTTTTTTTTTTTTTTTTAACAGTCAAGTTACTAGTGTAGGTAACCGATGTTTAATCACACTGGGAAATGTGGGGCACCACTGTAACACAATCATGTAACTTAGTAGCAAAAAGCAGACTCTATCTGCCAGTGACAGCCTTTAGGCAAGGACTGTATAGGTTATTATATCAATAACCTCAGATATGCAGATGACACCATCCTCATGGCAGAAAGTGAAGAACTAAATAGGCTCTTGATGAAAGTGAAAGAGGAGAGTGAAAAACGTGGCTTAAAACCCAACATTCAGAAAAATAAGATCATTGCATCCAGTCCCATCACTTCATGGCAAATAGATGGGGAAACAATGGAAACAGTGAGAAACTTTAATTTTTTAGGCCCCCAAATCACTGAAGACGTTGAATCTGCCATGGTTAATGCAGCCATGAAATTAAAAGATGCTTGTTCCTTGGAAGAAAAGCTATGACCAATCTAGATAGCATATTAAAAAGCGCAGACATTACTTTGCCAACAAAGGTCCATCTAGTCAAAGCTATGGTTTTTCCAGTTGTCATGTATAGATGTGAGAGTTGGACTATAAAGAAACTTGAGTGCTAAAGAACTGATCCCTTTGAACTGTGGTATTGGAGAAGACTCTTGAGAGTCCCTTGGACTGCAGGGAGATCCAACCAGTCAATCCTAAAGGAAATCAGTCCTGAATATTCATTGGAAGGACTGATGCTGAAGCTGAAACTCCAGTATTTTGGCCACCTGATGCAAAGAACTGACTCATTGGAAAAGGCCCTGATGCTGGGCAGATTGAAGGTGGGATGATAAGGGGTCGACAGAGGGTGAAATGGTTGGATGGCATCACTGAATCTATGGATATGAATTTGAGCAATCTCCAGGAGTTGGTGATGGACAGGGAAGCCATAGGGTCACAAAGAGTCGGACACAACTGAGCAACTGAACTGCACTGGACTGTATAGATCCTGGCTTTAGATGCTGGGCAGGTATGCAGTGTATAGCATGTTGTAATGTAGGTCATTTTAGTCCATGTGTGGTCTGTGTAGGACAGACAGAAAGTGCCATAGTCACTTGTGAGTCACAAAAGTGTCAGCCAAATAGGGAGGAAGATGGTTTCTCTACCCAGCTTCCTTCTGCCCACCTACAAGACTGGATAAAAATGAACTAAGTCTGGTGAATCCCTCCCCTGTAATGTTTCTGTGTGAATGAAGTTTAGAAGATTGTTGGTCTTTATTTGAACTGAGGCAAAATATTGTAACTGCCTGATAACAGCCTGCCACATGACAAACCACCACTTACGAGGTTATACAAGGTGCCTTTTAGTAAAAACTGCATGAATTACTTCAAATGTTTGTATTCAAAAAGGAAAGAGCTGATACTTTGGGAGTGACAGTCTTTTCTTTTGATTTCAAAAGGCCTGTTGCCACATGCTGCCTTTCTGTTTGCTGTGGGAACAGAAAGCCTACAGTGAGCAGGAGGATAGATGTTCATAATTGAAGGAGAAAATGTGAAAAGAACTTTGTGAAACAAGGTCTCTTGTTTCCTATTGTAAAACTCATAGAATTTCAGGTTGGTTAAACTAATTGTAATTGAAAATATAACATTTAGCTAATTCACTTTCTTAAACCTTCATCAGTTAACTTTCTTATTAAAAAAAAAAAGAAAATCTCATATCTTTTTCGCATGGTAAATTTGGAAATTTCAGACATGAGTCTGAACTTCTTCAGAGTGAGTAAGCACAGCACAGCACTTTTAATTACTAATTACATGACAAAAAATGTCTACATACAAACACATATGCAAATACATGCATGGCTTGTAGGGGAGGTACACACATATTCTTGTTAGAGGAATTCTGTCATTTCTGCCCATCACAATAGAAGCTAAATAACAAAACAAAATTGGCTTATATTTGAGAGGAGATAGCAGTTTGTTTAGCAAGGGTAATGCAGGAGACATATTTTTCAGGGTTTTGTTTTATCTTTAACCTCTGGTCATTTAATGACCTACTGTGTGGACAGATCAAATAAATTCATTTTTTGTCTAAATAATGTTATAATGTATGTTGCACCACAAAAGCTTTGTGGAATTCCTATTCTCTTAGTTTGCTTAATGTTTTGTGTGCTGAGTCGCTTAGTTGTGTCTGACTCTGTGCAACCCTATGCACTATAGCCCACCAGGCTCCTCTGTCCATGGGACTCGACAGGCAAGAATACTGGAGTGGGTTACCATTTCCTTCTCCAGGGTATCTTCTCAACCCAGAGATTGAATTTGCATGTCTTATATCTCCTGCATTGGCAGGCAGATTCTTTACCACTAGCATCATCTGGGAAGCCCCAACAGTGTTTTACGTATTAATGAAACTTTCAGTTTACTAATTCTCTGAAAATTTGTGATCCACAACTTATTAAAAGAAATTCTTTACATTACTGACAGTAACCAAAATATCAATTTTCTGGATCTATTGTGCTTTAGAATTTATTTTCACTTTGACTACTTTTGGAATTGTTGATCTGATGGATTTTAGTTTGTAGGAATAAGGACCTGAGACTTGTTTTTCAGTGTTAGTCATGCAAAATTACACTAGTGGAGTTTTCTGGACAGACAGTTCAACCTTAAATGCCAGTAAATCTTTGAGCTCCTTTTCAGCTTATAGACTCACTGATTCTTTTTTTTTTTATATTTATTCATTTATTTTGATTATAAAGTGCTGAATCGCTGTCATGTCTGACTCTTTGTGACTCTATGGGCTATAGGCAACAGGCTTCTCTGTCCATGGAATTTCCTGGGCACAAATACTGAAGTAGGCTGCCATTTTCTTCTCCAGAGGATCTTCCTGCCAGGGATCGGACCTGTGTCTCTTGTGTCTTCTGCATTGGCAGGCAGATCCTTTACCACTAGCACCCTCTGGGAAGACTGATTCTAATAAGGAATAATACAAATATAGTCTGTATAAATTGGATAATAAGGAAAGTAAGTTTACATTTGTTAGATTTCAAAAAGAAGGGAAAAGGGGAAAGGAAAGACTCAAAGACCATTCAGTGAGATTGGAATGACATGGCTGTAAAACTCTGTGGTCACAGAGAGTCTGAACAAATGCAAATCTAATCCACTGTCACATTTCACAAGGAGAATAAGGTAACTTGAAACTGTGAACAGTTCCGGTTGACTGCTTACAGAATGAAAGATCTGTAAAACTATAAGAGAATGAAGGCTGAGATAAAGAGTAGAAGAGCCAGCCTGTGGTCTGCTGGATTGTCCATGCCCTGTGTGTGCTTCAGAAAGCCAGCACATTGAATTTGAGATTCTCTATGCAAGCAAATGTTTTATTTTGAAATGAATATAATATCAATATTAGAGTGCTTAGAATCAGAAAGTTTTGGATGTATTTCTTTGAGTCATGGAGGATCTGATGAAGGGAATGAATAGTGAAAATTTCTGTTCTCTGATAGCTCAGTTGGTAAAGAATCTACCTGCAATGCAGGAGACCCTGGTTTGATTCCTGGGCCAGGAAGATACACTGGAGAAGGGATAGGCTACCCACTGCAGTATTCTTGGGCTTCCGTGTGACTCAGCTAGTAAAGAATCGACCTGTATGAGATCTGGGTTCGATCCCTGGATTGGGAAGATCCCTTGGAGAAGGGAAAGGCTATCCGCTCCAGTATTCTGGCCTGGAGAATTGTATGAAGTGTATAGTCCATGGGTTTGCAAAGAGTCGGACATGACTGAGTGACTTTCACTTTTCACTGCAATGGACCTTTAGTCAAGTATGAGTATGGTTGAGACAAAATGTAACAATTCTTATTTTTTAAAATATTTTTAATAAATATAGTTGATAATTTGTTTAATGGAAAAAATGAGTTGATATTATAACAGCCTTCTAAACTGTAAAAATACTAAAATATATTCTGCATTTTTAAGCATAAAAGGCATTCCACATTTTGTGCTGAATTACACATTTGTAAGAAATGTTATAAAATTGCCATAGAAAGTAGATTAGCTTTTTTCCTATGGAAGTTTCATATCACTTAATGTGCTTTTTAAAATTAAGTTAAACAAAAAAAAATTTACCACAAGATGCAAGTATAAAATTATGTTACTAGTGAATCCTTTCTTTGAATTTTCTTGGCAAATGGTGTGTATGGTACTGTATGAATATCAACTTTCTTTCATATGATTTTTATGTTTATGCACATAGTCAAAGTTTGATCTCTCTTTTCCTCCAGTTTTGTTTTAATATAATTAACATTCAGCACTATGTAAGTTTAAGATGTATAGCATAATGGTTTATCTCACATATATCATGAAATGATTATCACGATAAGTTTAGTGAACATCCATCATCTCACATTGATATAAAGTTAGATAAAAAAATGTGTTATTGTTATGAGAACTCTTCGAATTTACTTTTAACAACTTTCACACATAACATACAGTTGTGTTGTTTATATGTATCATGTTGTATATTAAACCTCTAGTATTTATTTTATAATTTTGACCACCTTCATCCAGTTCCCTCTATCCCTCCCCCATGTTTGTGATAACCACGAATTTGATCTCTTTTTTCTGTGACCTTGTTTATTTGTGTTTGAAGTATAATTGACCTGCAAGCTTCTGTTACAAAGCACAGTGATTTGATATTTCTGTGTGTTTCAACATGATCACCAAGGTAAGTCTAATTACCATCTGTCACCAACACAAAGGTGTTAAGTAATTATTAACTATATTTCCCACTTTGTACATTTCATACCTGTGACTCATTTATTTTGTAAGTTAAAGTTTGTGTCTCTTAATCTCCCTTATCTATCTCTCCTTTCCCCCTTTCCCTCCCACTGGCAGATACTTGTTTGCTCTCTGTGTCTATGCCTTGTTTCTGTTTTGTTATATTTGTTTGGTTTTTCATTTGTTTGTTTTTAGATTCTACATATCAATAAAATCATACAGTAATTGTCTTTGACTGAAGTTGTTTCCCATAGCATGATATTCTCTAGGTCCATCCATGTTGTCCCAAATGGAAAAATTACATATTTTTATGAATCAATAATATTCCATCACATATTTATGTCACATCATCTTTATCCATTCATCTCTTGATGGAAACTTATGCTGTTTCTCTATTTTGGCTATTGTAAATAATGCCAGTATGAACATAGAGTTCCATATATCTTTTCAAATGAGTGCTTTTAATTTTTCAGGTAAGTAGCCAGGAGTAGAATTTCTGGAACATATGGTAGTTCTGCTTTTATTTTTGAAAACCCTCCATACTGTTTAGCACAGTGATTGCACCAATTACATTCTGATCAGTAGTGCACAAGTGTTCTCTTTTCTGTGCATCCTTATCAACGTTTGCTATCTGGTTATCTGTAGACTTTTCGATGGTGGCCATGCTGAAAGGGGGCTTCCCTGGTAGCTCAGATGGTAAAGAATTTGCCAGCAATGCAGGAGACCTGGGTTCAGACCCTGACTTGGGAATTTTCCCTGGAAAAGGGAATGGCAACCCACTCTAGTATTCTTGCCTGGAGAATTCTGTGGACAGAGGAAATGGCAGGCAAAGAGTGGACATGGCTGAGTGACTGACTTTCACTTTCATTCTGAAAGGTGTTAGGTGATATCTCATGGGGGTTTTGATTTGCATTTACCTGATGAATAGTGATGCTGAGCATCTCTTCATGTGCCTGTTAGCCGTGTATATATCTTCTTCGCAAAAATCCTTTACCTGAGGAGCATGCATGCTGTTGCTTCAGTTGTGTCCAACTCTGTGACCCTATGGACTGTAGCCTTCCAGGCTCCTGTGTCCTTGGGTATTCTCCAGGCAAGAATACTGGAGTGGGTTTACATGCCTTCCTTTAGAGGATCTTCCTGACCCAGGGATCAAACTCGTGTCTCTTACTTCTGCATTAGCAAGCAGGTTCTTTACAACTAGCGCTACTGGGGAAGCTTAATGGTTCAGTGGTTAAGAATCTGCCTTCCAGTGCAGGGAACCGGGTTCTATCCCTGGGTATGGAAGATACCCTGGAGAAGGAATTGGAAACTCACTCCAGTTTTCTTGCCTGGGAAATCCGTTGGACAGAGTAGCCTAGTAGGCTACAGTCCATGGAGTCTTAAAGATTTGGACACAGTTTACTTGAGACAAAGACCAAAAAAAAAAAAAAAAAATTGCTAAGACTGATGTAAAGTGTGTTTTGCCTATGTGTTTATACTTTCAGATTTTACACTTAAGTCTTTAATGCATTTTGAGTTTATTTGTGTGCATGATGTGGGAGAGTAGTCTAGGTTGATTCTTTTGCATGTAGTTGTCCAGCTTTTTCAAGACTATTTGTTGAAGAGGCTGCCTTTTCCCCATCATGTATTCTTGCCTCCTTTGTTGTAGATTGATTGACCATTTTAATGTGGGTTCATTTCTGGTCTCTCTATTCTGTACCATTGTTCTATGTCTCTTTCTGTGCCAGTATTATACTCTTTTGATTACTGTAGCTTTGTAGTATACTTTGAAGTCAGAGAGTATGGTACCTTCAGCTTTGTTCTTTTTTCTTAAGACTGTTTTGGCTCTTTGGGGGTAGAGAAAAATCTCATTGCTACATAATGCTTTCAGAATTGTTACCTAATTTATTAGCTATTTAATACTCTGTGTTTAAGATAGGAACAAAGAACTTAGAATTAATATTTATTGGATTAAAATACTAAATCCAGAAATTCATATGCTATTAGCCAATTGCCTGTGGTGCATTGGGTAATATATTATTTTAAAATGTTATTTCTTATAATCTCATCTGATTTATTTAAAATTGTAACAGAGGACATTGCTTGCTTTCTGTTTTAAGAACTCTTGCTGTCTAACTCTGCAGTGAATGGAAAGTGGCTCATCTTTCTTCTCCCAAGTCCTCCGTCCTTTTAGCTGCTTTAGTAGCATTGTGTAAAACATACCTGTATGTACTTAGTTGTAAGTCACTGTCTGTAGTGACTTCTGTTATGATTTTAGTAGCACATTGCTCATACTGTAAAGTGGGTTGCCTAACTAGTTGTGACTTGTTGAGACAAATGCGTTTTTATCAAAATGGAAAACTGCTGTTTCTGCTAATTCTGATCTTCTGACTCAGAACTGGTAAGCAGGTCCATGGAACTGGAGCATAGAGGCACGTATGGAACAGGTGAGACCAGAGAAGCTGTTAGGGACAAAGTCATGAAGAAATTTATGCCATAATTAGTTAAGCATTTATCCTTTTAATCAGACAGTTCAATCACTCGGTCGTGTGCGACTCTGCAACCTGATGGATGGTGGCACATCGGGTTTCCCTGTCCATTACCAACTCCTGGAGCTTACTCAAGCACATATCCATAGAGTCAGTGATGCCATCCAACCATCTCTGTCATCCCCTTTTCTTGCTTTTAGTCTTTCCCAGCATAAGGGACTTTTCAAGTCAGTTCTTCACAACAGGTGGCCAAAGTGTTGGAGTTTCAGCTTCAGAATCAGTCCTTCCAATGAATATCCAGAACTAATTTCCTTTAGGATGAACTGTTTGGATCTTCTTGCAGTACAAGGGACTCTCAAGAGTCTTCTCCAACACCACAGTTCAAAAGTATCAATTCTTCAGTGCTCAGCTTTCTGTATAGTCCAGCTCTCACATCTATACATGACTACTGGAAAAACGATAGCTTTGACTAGATGGACTTTTGTTGGCAAAGTAATGTCTCTGTTTTTTAATATGCTGTCTAGATTGGTCATAGCTTTTCTTCCAAGGAGCAAGTGTCTTTTTTAATTTCATGGCTGCAGTCACTATCTGCAGTGATTTTGGAGCCCCCCAAAATACAGTCTGTCACTCTTTCTACTGTTTCCCCATCTATTTCCCATGAAGTGATGGGACCGGATGCTATGATCTTAGTTTTCTGAATGTTGAGTTTTAGGCCAACATTTCACTCTCCTCTTTCACTTTCATTAAGAGGCTGTTTAGTTCTTCGCTTTCTTCCATGAGGGTGGTGTCATCTGCATATCTGAGGTTATCGATATGTCTCCTGGAAATCTTGATTCCAACTTGTGTAAAGGAGCAATTTTGGGTCTTAAATAAATAGGAAAATTATCAATTTGCTTAAATATACTTAAACAACTTTAGTACATTGATTTGAGATCTCTTCTGTTTTTCTCATGAAAAGCTATTAATATGGACTAATAAGAGGAAATGTTTTTGTTTTCTAACCTATCTGGCTTTCTGGAGGAGAGAACTCTGGCTGTGAGAAAAGGAAATAAAATCCTTAAAACAGGATACAGGAAAACAAAACTACAGTAGCTCTGTTATGAATTGTCACTAAATTACTTTTCCTCATTTCTTAATTTTGGTTCTGAAAAATGTATTAGGTATCATACTGGTTCATTATAATCAAAATAAAGGTGATAGAGCAGTAGAAATGGAAATGCTAAGACCAAAAAATTAAGGGGACCTCATGATTAGTTTTACGTGAAACTGTTCTTAAAATGATTTTCCTGCAGAATATAGCTTCCAAATTTGATAAATTTGTCTAAGGTACTGTATCAGTCTTATGAGGGGTCACTGGGAATTTCAGATGAAAAGTTCGGATGTCTTTCATCTGCTCAGGAGAAAAGAAGCAAAGGTTAAGGGTTGGGTAGGTAACTGCTTGAGAGCATAGTGGCATCTTCATTAGGAGGTGACTTACAAGTTGGCTGTTGTGACATAGGAAAATGACTGCCCCTGAGTCCCGTTCAGTCTAAACACATAGCTTAGGTCAGGCTTCTCTGACAATCAGATTTGGATTATGGGGTCAATAATTGTATTTAATGAAAAAGTCATTCTTCCCTTTTATCCAGAAGCATAATATACATAAATCTGAGTCTTAAGATTGATGTTATTAATTAATGTATAACCAATCAAAATATGCATAAGTTATTAACAGTATACATTATATATGTAAATATACGTAGTATACATAATTGTATATAATTAAGCATAATATACATGCATCTGAGTCTTTAAGATTAATGTTCATATTAGTGTTACTGATATATCATTTGAGCCTCAAACAGATCTTTGCAAAATGTGTAGCAGTGATTGCATCTCACTGACATTGGAGCCCAGGCCCGAGAGGCCACACTTGGCCTGTACCCCAGACCCACTGAAAAGTGCACCCTTGTTCCCCACCAAGCACTGAAGAGTCTTCCTGTGGGCAGCTGGGCAGCCCAGTTACTCACCTATACCAACAGGTAACAGACTCTCCTGTGTGATATCAATCCCTTTGAGTTGCCTTGGAAAAGAGACTTCATAGCCAGAGTGCCCTTGACATAAATATTGGACTATGTGCACCAGAAGTTCTCTCTAAATTCTGGACTTATCCATGATTATTTTCATTGTATTTTTAGTAACTCCTAAATTTTCTAGTGACTATATATATATATTTTTTAATCAGAAAAATACTCTTAGATATTCAAGCTTTGAGTAGGTACTTTCAACAGGCATAATTCTCTATGAGCTGGATATGTCTCAACAGCCAGAGAATTATGCCTGTTGAAAGTACCAACTCAAAACTTAAATATCTAAGAGTACTTTGAGAGCAGAGAATGCTTGTCTCCTGGGCTGGGCTTTTTGGAACCTGGAACCTTGAAAAAAGATCCACTTTTTTTTTCTTGCTCCTTCTCGTCTCTGTGAAAGGAAACATTGCACCTGATTACCTGAGGTCTGTTTCTCCCCTCACGTTGCCACTGTCCAGGATGATGCCTTACCTGAGAGGTTAACCTGACAAAACATGGGAGATCTGAGCTGCCTCCCTGGGACCACTACTGGTAGCACCACTTTTGTAGATGAATTGCTAACTGTCAGACCTGCCCTGGGCTTCAGGTTAAGCCAGGTTGTCCTAGGAATTACAGGACAAAACTATTTCTTGTAATCAGGTAAAGACAGGAGATAGATGTAAGTTTAAGCTTCTGGGAAGAAGCAAGTTCCTTGCTACATGGCTCAACTGTTAAAAAAAAAAAAAAGCTTGTTAAAGACTGGGTTGAATAAAAAGTTTGAAACTGTTGAGCAGGTCAGGAGAAAAGGAATATGCAGAATTTTTCTGCTTGTCACCAAAAAAATCTGTGGACCTGCTCTTATGGTTTTCTGGCACTAACAATATTCACAGTGAGTTTTCAAAATAAATATAATTTATTAAAGTAAAAAGAATTAGTAATAAATGATTCAGATCTCTATTATAAAGGGTTAATTACCTCACATTTCTGTAAAATTAATCTACTTTCATATTTATTTAAAATATTCTCATTTTTGATGGTTTTAGTAAATCCAAACAGATACAGTGTTTATACAACAGAGAAGGCAATTAGCTTATTAAATATTGGTTATGTGCAGATCCATGTCTAGTGTTTTATATGTTCTTAACCTACCCAGGAGCCTGAGAAGAAGGCTGATGATGGGAATTTGTCAGGCTGCACTTTGTGGTGGTCTTAGTAGAGAAGAGGCTGCACCTAATGGCTAACGTTGAGACTGAGACTCAGATGTTGTGTTCAGATCCCAGTGGCAGTGCTTAGACTCTGTGTAATCTTGGAGAAATTTCTTATCAATCTACACATTGTGTTTTCTCATCTGTAAAATGGAGATTACATCTGACCTAACACTTGTAGTTCTGAAGGTAGAGCCATCTGCATTGCTGTAAATTGCATGACACACGGGATGTACTTAGTGAAGTAGCTGCTGTTCCTCCTCCTTGCGACCTGGTTTTTCCTCATCTATACAGCAGCTTGTTAGATGAACACTGTCTTAGCCCTGCTTGGGGAGGCTGAGGATTAAAGACTGTGGACAACTAGCCTACAGTTGCTCAGTTTATCTGAATCCAGCGTTTCCATATTTTCATTCTGTATCTTTTCTCCTCTTGTGCATCATGAATGCGTGAAAATGACTGCTTCAGTCCCTTCCCCTGCTTCTGGGTTAGCATTGCTGTCCCTCTGGCAGTTGTGGAGAAAAAATACAACTCTTCAAGTGTAGTTGCAGGTAAGAAACTGGGAAAAATGGCAACAGATGGTTTCCTTGGGTTACACAGCCAGAAGGGCCCCCAGGAACTGCTTTTCAAAGTTTAAGGTCCTTCTTCAGCCCTCAGATGAAAGTTTTTGCTTGGAGTTTGTTTTATAATTTGTATCAATACCTGATTTTATTAATGATTCAGTCTACTAATTTAACCTTGTCATGTAAAAGTTTGTAGGGTGGTTTTACCTGGGATAGTGTAGTAGGATGCCCTGTTTATCAGGGTATAGGAATACATCCCAAAAAAGCCTGATACAAGGATTCACAGACAAATAATGACTGTTCCTACAGGATATTTTTTAAAATATGAAGAATAAGAGTAAATAGACTGTTGCATGATTGTTAGGGTTTATAAGAGAACAAGCTTGGCTTAAAATGTCTGATTTTGACTCCCCATTCTGCAACGGCTATCTGGATGGTCTGGTTATTGACCAGCCTTTATTAATGTCTTACATGGTGGCCTTCACTGTATTTTCCTCTTATATATCAGTGAACTTCTGACTCCCACGTCAAAACTATAGGCTGGTAGTATTAACACATACTACATTAAATAGAATTTTCAGAGCTACCTTGAAAATACTTAGCATTAATCATTTCTATGAGAACATCCTCCATTAGTTTCCGGTAACTCATGTATGAGAGAACTTGAAGATGGTCCGCTTGTCTTTTGGAAACTGCCTGTTTATTTTTCTTATTTTATAAAATCACCTGTGAAGCAATTCATGGGCCTGAGTGGAGTTGACCTTCACTTTAAAGCTCAGGATTATGTTATGACTCCCTATGCAGATTTGAGAATTTGTGAAGAAATTGACAATGAGTTTTCTTGGGGGGGTGCGGGGCATGCCACACAGTTTTTAGGATCTTAGTTTCATGACCAAGGATTGACTTGCAGCCCCTAGGGGGCAATGAAAGTCCTGAGTCCTAATTACTGGATTGGCAGTGAAGTCCTGACAATAGCTTTTTTGTCTCTAACATTAATTTTGGACTTACAATATGCCATGTGGTTTGTAACACTTCACTACACACATCATCAATTTAACAATAATTTTATGGTGGTATCCTTACTGTTCTTTCATGGTCCCTCTGTAATCTAGCCACTTTCAGAAGCCTCAGGGCACATAGCTCTGGAAAAGAGTGCAATATTTAAGTCAAGTCTTCTCTGTCCTTGTCCTGTTCTCATATGACTTCACACCATGTTCATTCCACGGCTCATGACTGTACAGTAGCACTGGCTTCTTTTCTCTTCCTTGTGCAACTGTTGGTTCTTTCCTATCTTAGAACCTTTGTAACATTTACTTTCCTGTGGAAGCATGACCCCCAGAGCTCTGCATGACTGACCACCTTTCCTCACCCTTGCCTCAGCTCTGAGTGACTGTCCACACCAGGTTAAATCAGGGAGTCTTCTGCCTGACCCTCTCTGTCCCATACCATCTTTTCTTTGATTGAAAACATTTGTCACAAACTTAAATCATTAACTTATGTCTATTCTTACTGTCATGTTGTCTTTTATGCTCTGTAAATTCCATGACTGCAGAATTCTTTCTTGCTGCGGTTCACTGTATCTGAAAAAGTACTTGACATATGCTAAGCCTGCACATATTTGCAGAATGATTGACTAGACACAGTTCAGAAAGGTTACAAATTGTGTCTGTCTGTCTTCCTGGAGCTGGTGAAGAGGCAACACTATGAGTCCAAGCCCACACTCCTCAAAGATAGGAGAACATCAAATGCCTGATTGACATCTGGAACAAAACTGTGCAAGTTATAATGTAATAGATTTGCCACATTGGTTTTATTTTCTCACCCCTTTGCAAGGAAGAAACACCATGTTTGGGTTCCTCTTGCACCTCTTACCTCCAAGGTATGTGTTTCTGTGACAGTTATGTTCTGGGTCAGTGTTTCCAGCCTGTGTTGAGGGTTGGGCTTTCTTACCTGTGCTGTTCTGCATGGCTGCTATCTGACAGGAGGATGCTCAACACAGAGTCCTTGGGCATCGCGTTCCAGGGTGATGTGTGTGCCCACAGTTATATCAGAAAGAGCAAAGTTTTACTATTTCAAAAAATACTGCTAATTGTAGTAGTTTATAAGTCTAACATTCAAAATCATTTAAGGAAAGATGAAAGATATTTGGGTATCAAGAGGAGATGAAAATATGTACTCCAATAACACAAAGTAGAATAATTATAAATTGTCACAAGATAGCTTGTTAGAATTATTGAAAATATGTTAAGGTGATAATAGAATTTTCTCTTTCTCCTCTTCTTCCTTTTCCTTCTTTGGTGAGTACATTTTATTTATCTACATTATAGGTACTTTTTTAAATCAAATGGAACCTGAGTGTCAAGCAGTTTTCAAGTTGTACACCCTGCAGCTTTATTTGAAAGGGAGAAAAAAAAACAGACAGAGTCAGAATGGAAAGAGAGATATATTCAGATCAGTTCAGTTACTGAGTCATGTCTGATTCTTTGCGACCCCAGGGACTGCAGCATGCCAGGCCTCCCCGTCCATCACCAATTCCCAGAGTTTACTCAGACTCATATCAATTCAGTCGGTAATGCCATCCAATCATCTCATCCTCTGTCATCCCCTTCTCCTCCCACCTTCAATCTTTCCCAGCATCAGGGTCTTTTCAAATGAGTCCTTCACATCAGGTGCCCAAAGTGTTAAAGTTTCAGCTTCAGCATTAGTACTTCCAATGAATATTCAGCACTGATTTCCCTTGGGATTGACTGGTTGGATCTCCTTGCAGTCCAAAGGACTCTCAAGAAGTTTCTCCAACACCACAGTTCTTTTTTTTTTTTTTTTGTTACTATTTTTTTTTCTTTCTTTTTTTTTTAATTTTAAAATCTTTAATTCTTACATGTGTTCCCAAACATGAACACCCCTCCCACCTTCCTCCCCATAACATCTCTGTGGGTCATCCCCATGCACCAGCCCCAAGCATGCTGTATCCTGCGTCAGACATAGACTGGCGATTCAATTCTTACATGAGAGTATACGTGATAGAATGCCATTCTCCCAAATCATCCCACCCTCTCCCTCTCCCTCTGAGTTCAAAAGTCCGTTATTCACAGCTGTGTCTTTTTTCCTGTCTTGCATACAGGGTCGTCATTGCCATCTTTCTAAATTCCATATATATGTGTTAGTATACTGTATTGGTGTTTTTCTTTCTGGCTTACTTCACTCTGTATAATCGGCTCCAGTTTCATCCATCTCATCAGAACTGATTCAAATGAATTCTTTTTAATGGCTGAGTAATACTCCATTGTGTATATGTACCACAGCTTTCTTATCCATTCATCTGCTAATGGACATCTAGGTTGTTTCCATGTCCTGGCTATTATAAACAGTGCTGCGATGAACATTGGGGTACATGTGTCTCTTTCAATTCTGGTTTCCTCGGTGTGTATGCCCAGCAGTGGGATTGCTGGGTCATAAGGTAGTTCTATTTGCAATTTTTTAAGGAATCTCCACACTGTTCTCCATAGTGGCTGTACTAGTTTGCATTCCCACCAACAGTGTAGGAGGGTTCCCTTTTCTCCACACCCTCTCCAGCATTTATTGCTTGCAGATTTTTGGATCGCAGCCATTCTGACTGGTGTGAAGTGGTACCTCATTGTGGTTTTGATTTGCATTTCTCTGATAATGAGTGATGTTGAGCATCTTTTCATGTGTTTGTTAGCCATCCGTATGTCTTCTTTGGAGAAATGTCTATTTAGTTCTTTGGCCCATTTTCTGATTGGGTCGTTTATTTTTCTGGAATTGAGCTGCATAAGTTGCTTGTATATTTTTGAGATTTGTTGTTTGTCAGTTGCTTAATTTGCTATTATTTTCTCCCATTCGGAAGGCTGTCTTTTCACCTTGCTTATATTTTCCTTTGTTGTGTAGAAGCTTTTAATTTTAATTAGATCCCTTTTGTTAATTTTTGCTTTGATTTCCAGAATTCTGGGAGGTGGATCATAGAGGATCCTGCTGTGATTTATGTCTGAGAGTGTTTTGCCTACGTTCTCCTCTAGGAGTTTTAGTTCAAAAGCATCAGTTCTTCAGTGCTCAGCTTACTTTATAGTCCAGCTCTCACATCCATACATGACTACTGGAAAAACCATAGTTTTGACTAGATGGACCTTTGTTGGCAAAGTAATGAGGTATATTACCTTACTGAGAGTAATGAGAGATATATTACCTTAATAAGTTTTCTGATCCCCCCAGAAATTTCTCTGAGGGGTACTTTGAACCCATATGGGCTCAACCGGCTCTTCCCAGCAGAGGGGCAAGAGAAGAAAAACAGTAAAGATTTCATATTTTGTGGTGTCCATTATTTTGTATGAATGTGCATAAATGTTGTTTAATTCATGTGTAAGCATACATTAAGCAAAAACCCTCCTCTAGTTAAAACATGAAGATGTCTTGCTACTTGGAACCTGTACTGAAAATGTTTATATGTGCCATTGTGGTAGCTTTATAGTATAATTTTTCCTTTGTATAGTTATGATTGCATTTTATATACATTTTTTGGTTTGTTTTTATTTCACACCTTAAGTACAGGCCTGATATTCAGATTAAAATTATCAACATGCCAACTAGGAGAAGATAAAGGGTAACTGAAATATTTTTAATTTTTATTTTCTTTTCTAAAATTTTTTGAAGTATAGTTGATTTACAATGTTCTGTTGAATTTTGCTGCATAGCAAAATGATTCAGCTATACATGTATGTACATGATTTTTCGTGTTATTTTCCATGTGGTTTCTTAACAGGATACTGAACATAGTTCCCTGTGCTGTGCTGTATACAGTAGGACCTTGTTGTTTACCCATCCTATATGTAGTAGTATGTGTCTGCTAATCTCAAATTTCCAGTCCATCACTCTCCCTTGGAAACCACAAGTCTGTTCTCTATGACTGAAACATTTTATAAGGCCTTTCTTTGAACTAAGTTCTTTAGGAATTGAATATTTTAATTGGATAGAAGAAGAACATTCTTGACATTTGTTTTCTTTTAAGTCATCATCAGTATTGTCGAACAAGGTTAAAGTCATTTTAACTTTCTTTAGGAAACTTTGGGACAAATTAAAAATAAAATCAGTACATAAATATTGAATTAATTCATCCAGAGGCTATTAGGCATTATGATTAAAATAAAGACATTTTACTTATGTCCTGGTCTCAAGAAGTTTATAATCAATTTGATTGGAAATGATAAAACTGGTTAAACAATTTTAGTTTCTAAAATAAGGCTTAAATAATCTATTCACAGTAATGAGAAGGCATTCTAGAATTTTGCATTTATTGATAAATGAATGAAAGCATTTGAGTCTGAAATAGGAAAAGTTTTCTTTAAAGAGGAGCGATTCTTTTAAGAGAGGAACAGAGAGGGTATGCCATGTCTCTGGTTGGCAGATGATATAATGGGAGCAGAGACCCCTGGAAGCAGGAAGTGCAGCTGCAGACTGGCTCCTGTCATGCTTCCCAGAGGGCATCTGGGCTCTGCATTGCTGTGTGGCAGTTAATGTTATGTTACTGTTTATCAGAGCCTATTAGAAATATTAGAACCTGAGGTGAAGAACACATTCCTAGCACATTTATTATACCTATCCTCTTATAAATTCAGTGGACAGGTATTGTTATGTGAGGTGCTAAGCCAGGAGTGTCCTCCTCGTTGGTAGCAAGTAAACTATTTGGTGATGTTCACAGTGTTCCACTTTGAGATATTATACATGGTAATGGAATGAAATTTTACATTACTGTGAACATTTAGCCTTCCATAGAAATCTTACTAGTTTCACAACTTAAAATATTTATTCTCTTCCCTTTAAAACTACATTTACTGTTTTCTTTCTTAATAATTACATTTTAAGTAAAAAGGTGATATCTTGCATGGATGTAAGAAGCATTATTTTTATTTTGGTTTTGAAACTAACTTCCATAATGTGTGATTTTATCAAATGTAAAATGTTCAATGTGTATGTAGATTAGGGTTTTAGTACCTGGAGTTCTTATAAAACCTAGAAGTTTTATTTTCTTTGCTGTGTGGATGGAGAAGCCTTGAGGCTACTGTACAAAGGAGGATTGAAACCCAGAGTCAGGAGACTCAACTCCAGAACTTTAGAACATCAGAGAACTCCTGACTCTAGGGAAAATTAATAGACAAGAGCCCACCAAAAAGTTTCCATACCTACACTGAAACCAAGCTCCACGCAAGAGCAAGCAAGTTCCAGTGCAAGAGACACCATGGTAATTCTTCAGCAAAACAAGAATGCAAGACTGAACATTAAAAGATGGGCTGCCCAAAGCCATAGCAAACACGTAGACACCCCAAAACTCACTACAAGACAACTCACTGCACTCCAGAGAGAAGAGATCCATCTCCACCCAGCAGAACACAGACAAAAGTTCCCTCAACCAGGAAACCTTGACAAGCTACTGGTCCAACCCTGCACACAGGGAGCAGACTCTATACTTAAGTGGAACCATGACCTCCCAGCCTGCGGAAAGGACACCCCAAACACAGTAATGCAAACAAAATGAAAAGGCAGCAAAATATCCAGCAGGTGAAAGAACATAACAAAAACCCACCAAACCAAACAAAAGAAGAGATAGGGTGTCTACCTAAAAAAGAATTCAGAATAATGATAGTAAAGATGACCTAAAATCTTGAAAAAAAAAAAAGTTACAGATAAATAGACTAGAGACATAGACTGATAAGATGCAAGAAATTTTTAACCAAGGACCTAGAAGAAATAAGGGAGAGTCAATCAATAATTAACAATGAAATAACTGAGATTAAAAACACACTGGAGGACAAGGAGCTGCTGGGGAGCCTCAGGACCAGAGCGTTGAGCACTACCCATGCCAGTGAGGACAGGTCAATATTTATATTTCACCCCCAAGAAAACTCCCATCAATTGCAAGGTGGGATGTTCACCGGGAGGCAGCTGTCCTGTGACAGGTAGATCATAGGACTAAGAATCCTGGTCCCCTGGGCATTTCTAGACCCATTTGGCATATATTACTGTTGATGTTACAACCTACCGGGACCGTGGACTCATGGTGGCCTTTCCCTCTAGGAGTCACAGTAACCATTAATGGAGGTCCCTGCCTTGTCACACTTCTCTAAGGAGATCCTTGAATCCTCATAGACTGAAGACTGAAGATCAAGTCCTGAGCTTTTGGAGTGGGAACATTGACTCCAAGATCATAGCATACCAAAGAAATAACCCAAGGGGATATTAAATAGTGAGAACTCACACAAAGGAAACCACTTGAATACAAGCCCTGGCATCACCCAATTACCAGTAGCACCCTGTGTAGAACACCTCATCTAAACAACAAACAAAACAAAAATAAAAACCCAATCATCAACAGACAGGATTACGACCTCATTCAGCCTTGCCCATCACAGGAAAAACAGACAAAAACTCAGCACAAATCTAATATAGAATTCTATATCACTAATAGAATTCTGTATCACTAAACTACTGCTCAATAGAAAAACATGTAATCACTTTTTAAAATCCAGATGCAGTTCTATTTCCAGTTTTTTAAGGAATCTCCACAATGTTCTCCATAGTGGCTGTACTAGTTTGCATTCCCACCAACAGTGTAAGATGGTTCCCTTGTCTACACACCCTCTCCAGCATTTATTGCTTGTAGACTTTTGGATAGCAGCCATTCTGACTGGTGTGAAATGGTACCTCATTGTGGTTTTGATATGCATTTCTCTGATAATGAATGATGTTGAGCATCTTTTAATGTGTTTATTAGCCATCTGCATGTCTTCTTTGGAGAAATTTCTATTTAGTTCTTTGGCTCATTTTTTGATTGGGTCGTTTTTTTTTTTTTTTCTGGAATGGAGCCTATTATACAGAGTAAAGTAAGTCAGAAAGAAAAACACCAATACAGTATACTAACACATATATATGGGGTTTAGAAAGATGATAACAATAACCCTGTATGCGAGACAGCAAAAGAGGCACAGATGTATAGAACAGTGTTTTGGACTCTGTGAGAGAGGGAGAGGATGGGTTGATTTGGGGGAATGCCATGGAAAAATGTATAATATCATATAAGAAACGAATTGCCAGTCCAAATTTGATACAGGATCCTTGGGGCTGGTGCACTGGAATGACCTGGAGGGATGGTATGGGGAGGGAGGTGGAAAGGAGGTTCAGGATGGGGAACACGTGTACGCCCATAGAGGATTCATGTTGATGTGTGGCAGAACCAATACAATATTTTAAAGTAATTAGACTCCAATTAAAATAAATAAATTTAAATTAAAATAAAATCCAGATCCATATCATAATTTTCTTGGACTATTTGAAAAATACTAATTCTCAGATATTGCTATTTTTCTCCAAAATTCTAGATTTGTTTCTAATGAGCAATCATATTTAAAACAACTGGGCTATCTGATGATCTTTTATGTGTATCTGTTTTTTTTTTTTTTTTTTTCACTTTTTCTATTTTGTATTCAATGCTTTCATTTCATTTAGTTTTTTTTTTAATTATTGTTTTTCTTTCTCAAGCCTTTATCAAGTCCAGTAGTAAAGCCTTTGTATGTGTGTGTGTGTGTGTATATATATATATATATATATATAAGAAAATTTATGTATTTTTGCCTAGCTAAATAATTAATGACAGTTTGATTCCACTTGTTAGACTTAGTATGACTAGAATGCTAGATTTCTTATTTATATTCACACTGATCTTTGATATAGTTCCATGTATTTTGGTATCCAGTATTACATCTAAAAGTTTAGAAAAATTATTCTTATAGTGATTTTAAAAAATTTGAATGAAGCTTGAAACTTCTAATCCAATTTTGAAAATATAAACAAATACTATGTTGTAAAAGCAATAGGAAATTAAGTGATGCAGTATTATTAACTACAGATTTTGTTCAAATTCCACAAAATTTTATGCTAATGTCCATTATTTGTCTTCATACCGTATTCAAGACTCCATATTGTATATAACTGCATTGAGCAGCTTCAATACATGTTCCAGTGTCTTCTCAGTTCAGTTCAGTTCAGTTCAGTTACTCAGTCGTGTCCAACTCTTTGCGACCCCACGAATCGCAGAACGCCAGGCTTCCCTGTCCATCATCATCTGCCGGAGTTCACTCACACTCACGTCCATCGAGTCCGTGATGCCATCCAGCCATTTCATCCTAAGTCGTCCCCTTCTCCTCCTGCCCCCAATCCCTCCCAGCATCAGAGTCTTTTCCAATGAGTCAACTCTTTGCATCAGGTGGCCAAAGTACTGAAGTTTCATCTTTAGCATCACTCCTTCCAAAGAAATCCCAGGGCTGACCTCCTTCAGAATGGACTGGTTGGACCTTCTTGCAGTCCAAGGGACTCTCAAGAGTCTTCTCCAACACCACAGTTCTTAAGCATCAATTCTTCGGCGCTCAGCCTTCTTCACAGTCCAACTCTCACATCCATACATGACCGCAGGAAAAAGCATAGCCTTGACTAGACGGACCTTAGTCGGCAAAGTAATGTCTCTGCTTTTGAATATACTATCTACGTTTGTCATAACTTTTCTTCCAAGGAGTAAGTGTCTTTTAATTTCATGGCTGCAGTCACCATCTGCAGTGATTTTGGAGCCCCAAAAAATAAAGTCTGACACTGTTTCTACTCTTTCCCCATCTATTTCCCATGAAATGATGGGACTGGATGCCATGATCTTCGTTTTCTGAATGTTGAGCTTTAAGCCAACTTTTTCACTCTCCTCTTTGACTTTCATCAAGTCTTCTCATGATGTACTCTGCATGTAAATTAAATAAGCAGGGTGACAATATACAGCCTTGATGTACTCCTTTTCTTATTTGGAACCAGTCTGTTGTTCCATGTCCAGTTCTAACTGTTGCTTCCTGGCCTGCATACAGATTTCTCAAGAGGCAGGTTAGGTGGTCTGGTATTCCCATCTCTTCCAGAATTTTCCAGTTTATTGTGATCCGCACAGTCAAATGCTTTGGCATAGTCAATAAAGCAGAAATAGATGTTTTTCTGGAACTCTCTTGCTTTTTCCATGATCTAGCAGATGTTGGCAATTTGATCTCTGGTTCCTCTGCCTTTTCTAAAACCAGCTTGAACATCAGGGAGTTCACGGTTCATGTATTGCTGAAGTCTGGCTTGGAGAATTTTGAGCATTACTTTACTAACATGTGAGATGAGTGCAATTGTGCGGCAGTTTGAGCATTCTTTTGCATTGCCTTTCTTTGAGATTGGAATGAAAACTGACCTTTTCCAGTCCTGTGGCCACTGCTGAGTTTTCCAAATTTGCTGACATATTGAGTGCAGCACTTTCAGAGCCTCATCTTTCAGGATTTGAAATAGCTCAACTGGAATTCTGTCACCTCCACTAGCTTTGTTCGTAGTGATGCTTTCTAAGGCCCACTTGACTTCACATTCCAAGATGTCTGGCTGTAGATTAGTGCTCACATCATCATGATTATCTTGGTCGTGAAGATCTTTTTTGTACAGTTCTTCCATGTATTTTTTCTTCTTAATATCTTCTGCTTCTATTAGGTCTAGAACATTTCTGTCCTTTATCGAGCCCATCGTTGCATAAAGTGTTCCCTTGGTATCTCTAATTTTCCTGAAGAGATCTCTAGTCTGTCCCGTTCTGTTCTTTTCCTCTATTTCTTTGCATTGATCGCTGAAGAAGGCATTCCTATCTCTTCTTGCTATTCTTTGGAATTCTGCATTCAGATGTTTATATCTTCCTTTTCTCCTTTGCTTTTCACCTCTCTTCTTTTCACACCTATTTGTTAGTCCTCCTCAGACAGCCTTTTTGCTTTTTTGCATTTCTTTTCCTTGGGGATGGTCTTGATCCCTGTCTCCTGTACAATGTCATGAACCTCCATCCATGGTTCATCAGGCACTCCATCTATCACATCTAGGCCCTTAAATCTGTTTGTCACTTCCACTGTACAATCATAAGGTATTTGATTTAGGTCATACCTGAATGGTCTAGCAGTTTTCTCTACTTTCTTCAATTTAAGTCTGAATTTGGTAATAAGGAGTTCATGATCTGATCCACAGTCTGCTCCCGGTCTTGTTTTTGTTGACTGTATAGAGCTTCTCCATCTTTGGCTGCAAAGAATATAATCAATCTGATTTTGGTGTTGACCATCTGGTGATGTCCACGTATAGAGTCTTCTCTTGTGTTGTTGGAAGAGGGTGTTTGCTATGACCAGTGCATTGTCTTGGCAAAACTCTATTAGTTTTTGCCCTGCTTCATTCCGCATTCCAAGGCCAAATTTGCCTGTTACTCCAGGTGTTTCTTGACTTCCTACTTTTGCACTCCAGTCCCCTATAATGAAAAGGACACCTTTTTCTGGGTGTTAGTTCTACAAGGTCTTGTAGGTCTTCATAAAACCATTCAACTTCAGTTTCTTCAGCATTACTGGTTGGGGCATAGACTTGGCTAACTGTGATACTGAATGGTTTGCCTTGGAGACGAACAGAGATCATTCTGTTGGTTTTGAGATTGCATCCAAGTACTGTATTTCAGACTCTTTTGTTGACCATGATGGCTACTCCATTTCTTCTGAGGGATTCCTGCCTGCAGTAGTAGATATGATGGTCATCTGAGTTAAATTCACCCATTCCAGTCCATTTTAGTTCGCTGATTCCTAGAATGTCGATGTTCACCCTTGCCATCTCTTGTTTGACCACTTCCAATTTGTGTTGATTCATGGACCTGACATTCCTATGCAACATTGCTCTTTACAGCATTGGATCTTACTTCTATCACCAGTCACATCCACAGCTGGGTATTGTTATTGCTTTGGCTCCATCCCTTCATTCTTTCTGGAGTTATTTCTCCACTGATCTCCCGTAGCATATTGGGCACCTAATGACCTGGGGAGTTCCTCTTTCGGTATCCTATCATTTTACCTTTTCATACTGTTCATGGGGTTCTCAAGGTTAGAATACTGAAGTGGTTTGCCATTCCCTTTTCCAGTGGACCACATTCTGTCAGACCTCTCCACCATGACCCGCCCATCTTGGGTTGCCCCGCGGGCATGGCTTAGTTTCATTGAGTCAGACAAGGCTGTGGTCCTAGTGTGATCAGATTGACTAGTTTTCTGTGAGTATGATTTTAGTGTGTCTGCCCTCTGATGCCCTCTTGCAACACCTACCATCTTACTTGGGTTTCTCTTTCTTTGGGTGTGGGGTGCCTCTTCACGGCTGCTCCAGCAAAGCACAGCCGCTGCTCCTTACCTTGGACGAGGTGTATCTCCTTACCACCACCATTGCTGACCTTCAATGTGGAATAGCTCCTCTAGGCCCTCCTGTGCCTGTGCAGTCACCACTCCTTGGGTTGCTCCTCCCAGCCTCTGGCCCTGACCTCAGGCATGTGTGGCTCCTCCCAGCTACCGCCTCTGGCCTCGGGCTCCGCGTGGTTCCTTAAGGTCACCGGCCCCTGACCTAGGACGTGGGGTGTCTCCTCCCGGCTGCCACTGACTTCGGACGCGGGGTAGCTCCTCTCGGCCGCCACCCCAGTGTCTTCTAATTTACCGTTTATGGGGAACTTGAATATAATTTATATCCTGCTCTTTTTGAAAATTCTATAAATCTTAATTATGTTGAATTGGTTCACAGTGCTTTTCAGGGCTACTATATTCTTCTGTTCCTTCGTGTATTAATTATTTTAATTTTGATACTGAAAGGTTGTTTTTGAATTATGACGCCAGGATTCTTGGCCCCGGGAGGAGAAGAGTTCAATCTGGGGCCAGAGAGGAGGCTTGATCACTCAGAGCTTTTGTGTAACAAAGTTTTATTAAAGTATAAAGGAGATAGAGAAAGCTTCTGACATAGGCATCAGAAGGGGGCAGAAAGAGTACCCCTCTGCTAGTCTTTAGCTGGATGTTATATAGTCACCAGCAGTCTGTCAATGAAAGAAAATAATGTCTCAAAAGTTAGAATGGCACCTGGCCCCTCACCCATAGGATGTAGTTTGGGATAATCTTGGATCCAAATGGTTTATCTTGGGCCATAAAGGGATTAACTTGAATCTTGAAGAAAGGCAGAGCACCATACAAATAGTGTTATTTACATAGATTAGAGGAACAATATCGGAGTATAACATACTGGTTTATCAAGTAGGATCTGAGCGGAAAAGGGGGAACTGACTTGAAGACAGAGTTTGGGGTAAATGCATAGTACATTAGCATAGCTTAAGATAAACATTTTCATAAGAAAAAGGCAATGGTTAACTTCAAGTGAAACCAGGTGTCATTATGGCAACACAGAATTTTAAGAGAAACCTCCATTTAAATTTGTATAGAGAAGGAAAAAAAAATATTCCTAGTTTGTTTCCTCCCACCTCTTAAGGGAGATAAAAATATCTGAGACTTGCAGGCTATTTCCTCAGTTTGGAGACCCCTGGCCTTCCTGCCTGTTACCCTCTCAATACTATGATATTGAAACTTCAACTAAAAATCTTAATTTATTTAATTAAAAAAAAAAACACAACTAATTGTAACATATAGTGGAAATTTGTGTAAGCTTTTCTGTATTTTCCAAGTTTCCTGTTAATGTATTATCATACTTTCATAATTTTGAATAAATATATAAATAAAATAAATCAAAACCTATCATCCATCATATGAGAACTCTCTGTACCATCTCTTCAGTTCTTCTTTTAACTAAAAGCTGCTCTAGAAAATGAAGTCTTTCAAAGAATTAAACCAAACAAACAAACACGACAAAAGTACCAGAAACATTCAACTTGATACTGCTGTTCACCAGAAGGTCAGAGCAGAGCAAATGGCTTTTTCCTCATCTCTTAGAGGAAATCTTTCTCTCTTCTCCCCAAGGAGAAATCTTCCTTCCTTTAGAAGGAAATCTTTCTCTCTTCTCTGTGTATTAGGGTGTTGGACAATTGAGCAGACAGCCTTCAATTTTAACAAAAGAGTTGGGTTTGTTTTTTTGTTTATTTTGGTTTTAATTATCTCAGTCAGACCTAAGTTTAGGGTTCAATGATCTACATATTTATTCAGAAAAACTTTATTCACCATCAGCTAATTATTTAGTGTTGCCTCTTTTAATGACTTGCCTGATCAATTATGTTTCTTATACTTAAAAACAATCTTTTATATTTGATTAAAACTGAAATCATTTGGTGGGGAGCATGACAGTATAATATCTTGCTTTACCAAATTAGGAAAAAAATATTTTAAAAAAATCAGAAGCCACTATGATATGTATAGATCTATTTCCCCTGAAAGCTTCATTAAAGATGCATGAGGGTTCATTTTTCTTTTCCTACTTTGTCAGCATTTGAAAATGGCTGTATGTCTTTCTTCTGAAAGCTGACTTTGAATAAATGCCCCGTGTACTATGCACTGAAAATTTTCTCACTTAGTAAAAGAGGATATTTAAAGTTGTATGCTGTAGGTTGCAAAGAACAGAATTTCTGTTACATATCTTCCCAGTCCAGCTGATAAGAGCATCTGGGAAACCACACTTCAAAAATGAAATGTTAGGGTTCAACAGATAGGGGAGTGGAGGTGTTTCATGTACATTTTCTGGAATTTATTTCAGCTGAGACAATAACTTTTCAAAGGTGCAAAATCACAAAACTGCAGCTAGTTTATGGAAGTTGCTGAATTAGCTAAAATATCTTGTCCACATCATGGACCCCTTGAGCCCAGTGATGACCTTTTGCCCTCGTCCTCTGGGGTTCACACTCCCTTGTCCTCTTTTGCAGACAGTTCACTATAACAAGAGTCCTTTATTGTAATATTCATTCCTCCAATTTGGTGAAACTTTTACATAGATCAGACAGGTTAGTTAATAGCTTATAGGGGCAATTTGAGTACTTTATGTGTTAAATAATTAATTATATTAAGATTCCTAAAATCTCCAATTAGAGCATATTGTTTGGTGAGGAATCTCTGTGTATGTCTGTTTGTAAATGTTGTGACTATTGTATTTGTAGAAATTCCTGTCAACAAATAGTTTTTGATACATGGTTTCTAATTTGTATTATTATTTACAATGTAGATTGACTCTTTTAAGGTGTAAATAGATATTGAGCTGGTTCTTGCAAGCAGTTATTTCAATAATCACATATATTTAGAGCAGAAGGAAATGGAAACCAACTCTAGTATTCTTTCCTGGAAAATCACATGGGCAGAGGAGGCTGGTGGGCTACAGTCCATGGGGTTGCAAAAGATCAGACATGATGTGACTTAACAATTAACCAACAGCAAGTTATGACCAACCTGGACAGCATATTAAAAAGCAGAGACATTACTTTGCCAACAAAGGTCCATCTAGTCAAGGCTATGGTTTTTCCAGTGGTCATGTATGGATGTGAGAGTTGGACTGTGAAGAAAGCTGAGCACCGAAGAATTGATGCTTTTGAACTGTGGTATTGGAGAAGACTCTTGAGAGTCCCTTGGACTGCAAGGAGATCCAACCAGTCAATCCTAAAGGGGATCAGTCCTGGGTGTTCATGGGAAGGACTGATGTTTAAGCTGTAACTCCAATACTTTGGCCACCTGATGCGAAGAGCTGACTCATTGGAAAAGACCCTGACACTGGGAAAGATTGAGGGCAGGAGGATAAGAGGATGACAGAGGATGAGATAGCTGGATGGCATCATCGACTGGATGGACATGAGTTTGGGTGGACTCTGGGAGTTGGTGATGGACAGGGAGGCCTGGAGTGCTGCAATTCATGGGGTCACAAGGAGTCGGACACGACTGAGCAACTAAACTGAATTGAACTGAAAAAACAGCAGCATTGCTATCAACTGAAAGTGTTTAAAGCAGAGACGAGATGGTGGAATACATGTACACCCATGGCTGATTCATGTTCAATTCAGTTCAGTCGCTCAGTCCTGTCCAACTCTTCGTGACCCCATGAATCGCACCACACCAGGCCTCCCTGTCTGAGGTATGGCAAAACCCACCACAATATTGGAAAGTAATTAGCATCCAATTAAAAGAAATTAATTAACTAAAAAATCAAATGTAATTATTTGACGTTGAATTTTCTACAGTTTGGCCACAAGTTTGAACTGAGGGGAATTGCCAACATTCGCTGGATCATGGAAAAAGAATGAGAGTTCCAGAAAAAACATCTATTTATCCTTTATTGACTATGCCAAAGCCTTTGACTATGTGGATCACAATAAACTGGAAAATTCTGAAAGAGATGGGAATACCAAACCACCTAACCTGCCTCTTAAGAAATCTGTATGCAGGTCACAAAACAACAGTTAGAACCGGACATGGAACAACAGACTGGCTTCAAATAGGAAAAGGAGTACATCAGGCTGGAAACAAGATTGCTGGGAGAAATAGCAATAACCTCAGATATGCAGATGACACCACCCTTATGGCAGAAAGTGAAGAGGAACTAAAAAGCCTCTTGATGAAAGTGAAAGTGGAGAGTGAAAAAGTTGGCTTCAAGCTCAACATTCAGAAAACGAAGATGATGGCATCTGGTCCCATCACTTCATGGGAAATAGATGGGGAAACAGTGGAAACAGTGTCAGACTTTATTTTTTTGGGCTCCAAAATCACTGCAGATGGTGACTGCAGCCATGAAATTAAAAGAAGCTTACTCCTTGGAAGAAAAGTTATGATCAACCTAGATAGTATATTCAAAAGCAAAGATATTACTTCGCTGACTAAAGTCCCTCTAGTCAAGGCTATGGTTTTTCCAGTAGTCATGTATGGATGTGAGAGTTGGACTGTGAAGAAGGCTGAGCGCCAAAGAATTGATGCTTTTGAACTGTGGTGTTGGAGAAGCCTCTGGAGAGTCCCTTGGACTGCAAGGAGGTCCAACCAGTCCATTCTGAAGGAGATCAGCCCTGGGATTTCTTTGGAAGGAATGATGCTAAAGCTGAAACTCCAGTACTTTGGCCACCTCATGCAAAGAGTTGACTCGTTGGAAAAGACTCTGATGCTGGGAGGGATTGGGGGCAGGAGGAGAAGGGGAAGACAGAGGATGAGATAGCTGGATAGCATCACTGACTCAATGGACGTGAGTCTGAGTGAACTCCGGGAGTTGGTGATGGACAGGGAGACCTGGCATGCTGCGATTCATGGGGTCGCAAAGAGTCGGACACGACTGAGCGACTGAATTGAACTGAACTGAACCCTGAAAACAATATTCAATACAGTGTCTTTTAGAGCACTGAAGCTAAGATTTTCCTTGTGAAACTTGCGTAGATTTAGAACATTTATTAGGTATCTGGGCCCCAGAAATGACATTTATGAGAATAAAATGCTTGAAAAGCAACAAAACATCTGTGTTTAAGAATAGCTGAGAATGGCAGAAACAAAGAGAAGGCAGCTTTCCTGTAAACAGTAACAGGATGAGAAATGTTTCTGAATTGCTCTTTCCGCCTTGGGTTCAGATTTGTGGTCCTGAAACCCTTCCAGTTCTCAGAAACCCTTCCAGCTCTCAGAAACCCTTCCAGCTGCATGAGTGTGTTGGCTATGTCTTAGCCTTGTAGTACATGAAGACCTTGGGAAGAAGGCTTAGAACTCTTAAAGTGCCATAATTCCCATCACTTCCTGAGCAGAAGCTACCTTTATTTCATTGGCAAGAACAGGGTTATACAGTCAGCCAAAACAAGACCAGGAGCTGACTGTGGCTCAGATCATGAACTCCTTATTGCCAAATTCAGACTTAAATTGAAGGAAGTAGGGAAGAGCAATAGACCATTCAGGTATGACTTAGATCAAAACCCTTATGATTATACAGTGGAAGTGACAAATAGATTTAAGGGCCTAGATCTGATAGACAGAGTGCCTGATGAACTATGGATGGAGGTTTGGACATTGTACAGGAGACAGAAATCAAGACCATTCCCATAGAAATGAAATGCAAAAAAGCAAAATGGCTGTCTGGGGAGGTCTCACAAATAGCTATGAAAAGAAGAGAAGTGAAAAGCAAAGGAGAAAAGGAAATATATAAGCATCTGAATGCAGAATTCCAAAGAATAGCAAGAAGAGATAAGAAAGCCTTCTTCAGTGATCAGTGCAAACAAATAGAGGAAAACAACAGAATGGGAAAGACTAGAGATCTCTTCAAGAAAATTAGATATACCAAGGGAACATTTCATGCAAAGATGGGCTTGATAAAGGACAGAAATTATATGGACCTAACAGAAGCATAAGATATTAAGAGGAGGCAAGAATACACAGAAGAACTGCACAAAATAGATCTTCATGACCAAGATAATCATGATGGTGTGATCACTAACATAGAGCCAGACATCCTGGAATGTGAAGTCAAGTGGGCCTTAGAGAGCATCACTATGAACAGAGGTAGTGGAGGTGATGGAATTCCAGTGGAGCTATTTCAAATCCTGAAAGATGATGCTGTGAAAGTGCTGCACTCAATATGCCAGCAAATTTGGAAAACTCAGCAGTGGCCACAGGACTGGAAAATGTCAGTTTTCATTCCAATCCCACAGAAAGGCAGTGCCAAAGAATGCTCAAACTACTGCACAATTGCACTCATGTCACATGCTATTAAAGTAATGCTCAAAATTCTCCAAGCCAGACTTCAGCAATACATGACCTATAAACTTCCAGATGTTCAAGTTGGTTTTAGAAAAGGCAGAGGAACCAGAGATCAAATTGCCAGCATCTGCTGGATCATGGAAAAAGCAAGAGAGTTCTAGAAATACATCTATTTCTTCTTTATTGACTATGCCAAAGCCTTTGACTGTGTAGATCACAGTAAACTGTGGAAAATTCTGGAAGAGATGGGAATACCAGACCACTTGATCTGCCTCTTGAGAAACTTATATGAAGGTCAGGAAGCAACAGTTAGAACTGAACATGGAACAACAGACTGGTTCCAAATAGGAAAAGGAGTACGTCAAGGCTGTATATTGTCACCCTGCTTATTTAATTTCTATGCAGAGTACATCATGAGAAACAGTGGGCTGAAAGAAGCACAAGCTGGATTCAAGATTGCCGGGAGAAATATCAATACCCTCAGATATGCAGATGACACCACCATTATCACAGAAAGTGAAGAGGAACTAAAAAGCCTCTTGATGAAAGTAAAAGAGGAGAGTGAAAAACTTGGCTTAAAGCTCAACATTCAGAAAATGAAGATCATGGCATCTGGTCCCGTCACTTCTTTGGAAATACATGGGGAAACAGTGGAAACAATGACAAACTTTATTTTTTTGGGCTCCAAAATCACTGCAGATGTCGATTGCAGCCATGAAATTAAAAGACGCTTACTCCTTGGAAGAAAGTTATGACCAACCTAGATAGAGACATTACTTTGCCAACAAAGGTCCATCTAGTCAAGGCTATGGTGTTTCCAGTGGTCATGTATGGATGTGAGAGTTGGACTGTGAAGAAGGCACAGCACCAAAGAATTGATGCTTTTGAACTGTGGTGTTGGAGAAGACACTTGAGAGTCCCTTAGACTGCAAGTAGATCCAACCAGTTCATTCTAATGGACATGAGCACTAGGTGTTCTTTGGAAGGAATGATGCTAAAGCTTTAACTCCAGTACTTTGGCCACCTCATGCGAAGAGTTGACTCATTGGAAAAGACTCTGATGCTGCAATGGATAGGGGGCAGGGTGAGAATGGATGACAGAGGATGAGATAGCTGGATGGCATCTCTGACTCAATGGATGTGAATTTGAGTAAACTTTACGAGTTCGTGATGGACAGGGAGGCCTGGCGTGCTGCAGTTCATTGGGTCGCAAAGAGTCGGACACGACTTAGTGACTGAATTTAACCTACTGACTGATGTGGCCTGGGAGACATCAGTCCAAAGGTTGTGAGGTGCAGATATTGTTCAGCTGATATGCCTGTTGTCCACTAAATAGGGACAGAATGAACCACATGGGAGGGCTGAAGCATGACACGGTGGTACCACTGCTGCATTACATAGAGATCACATTCAGAATCATGGGGTTTGTATATAAGCAGACCCAGTTCAGAGATCTGCAATGGAAATCATTGAAAACAGATTAAATCTGTTGGCTACTCTATCTACCCATCAATCTACAGAGGACGCTAGACTGATAACATGGTGAGTCTGCAGCTACCCACTTAGATGTTGGCTGTCGGGAAAAAAAAAAAATAGTTTCTTCCTTTAAAAAAATACATATTAGCGTATAGCTAATTTTTCCAGTCCTGTGGCCACTGCTGAATTTTCCAAATTTGCTGGTTACATTTAAGTGTTGCACTTTAAGAGTATCGTCTTTTAGTATTTGAAATAGCTGAGCTGGAATTCCATCACCTCCATTAGCTTTGTTCACAGTGTACTTTCCTAAGGCCACTTAACTTCACATTCCAGGATGTCTGCCTGTAGGTGATTGATCACACCATCTTGATTATCTGGGTCATTAATATCTTTTTTATATAGCTATTCTGTGTATTTTTGCCACCTCTTCTTAATATCTTCTGTGAGGTACATACCATTTCTGTCCTTTATTGTGCCCATCTTTGCATGAAATATCCACTTGGTATGTAGTTTTCTTGAAGAAATCTCTAGTATTTCCCATTCTATTGTTTTCCCTTATTTCTTTGCATTTAGGAAGGATGAAAGAAAGTGAAAGTGAAGTCGCTCAGTCGTGTCAGACTCTTTGCGACTCCATGGACTAGTAGCCTATCAGACTCCTCCCTCCATGGGATTTTCCAGGCAAGAGTACTGGAGTGGGTTGCCATTTCCTTCTCCAGGGGATCTTCCTGACCCAGGGATCCAACCCGGGTCTCCCTCATTCCAGGCAGACTCTAATCCCTTGAACCTATTGTCAGTTCTTTTGTATAATCATGGAAGGCTTTCTTATCTCTTAAGAGAGATAAGAAATATCTTTCTTTCCTATCTCTCAAGGAGAGCTAACAATATTCTTTGAAACTCTGCATTCAAATGGATATATCTTTCCTTTTCTCCTTTGCCTTTTACTTCTCTTCTTTTCTCAGCTATTTGTAAAGCCTCCTCAGACAACCATTTTGGCTTTATGCATTTCTTTTTATTGAGTATGGTCTTGATCACTGCCTCCTGTACAATGTCATGAACCTTGGTCCATAGTTCTTCAGGGACTCTGTCTATCAGATATAATCCCTTGAACCTATTGTCAGTTCCACTGTATAATCTTAAGGGATTTGATTTAGGTCATACCTGAATGTTCTAGTGGTTTTCCCTACTTTTTTCAATTTATGTCTGAATTTTACATTAAGGAGTTCCAGCTGCAATATAAAAGGCTGAGGAACCAGAGAGTAAAATGCTAATATCCATTGGATCATAGAAAAAGGAAGAGAGTTTCAGAAAAACATCTACTTCACCTTAATTGACTATGCCAAAGCCTTTGACTGTGTGGATCACAACAAACTGTGGTAAATTCTTAAAGAAGTGGGAATACCAGACCACCTTACCTGCCTCCTGAGAAATCTATATGCAGGTCAAGAAGCAACAGTTAGAACTGGACATGGAGAAATGGACTGGTTCCAAATTGGGAAAGGAGTATGTCAAGCCTGTATGTTGCCACCCTGCTTATTTAACTTATATGCAGTGTATATCATGTGAAATGCTGGTCTGGATGAAGCACAAGCTGGAATCAAGTTTGCTAGGAGAAATGTTAATACCTTCAGATATTCAGATAACACCACCCTAATGGCAGAAAGCAAAAAGGAACTAAAGAGCCTCTTGATGAAAATAAAAGAGGAGAGTGAAAAAGCTGGCTTAAAATTCAACATTCAAAAAACAAAGGTCATGGCATCTTGTCTGAAACTAAATGGCAAATAGATGGGGAAAAACTGATAGATTTTATTTTCTTGGGCTTGAAAATCACTGCAGATGTTGACTGCAGCCATGTAATTAAAAGATGTTTGTTCCTTGAAAGAAAAACTATGACCAACCTAGACAGTATATTAAAAAGCAGAGACATTACTTCTCTGACAAAGATCTGTCTAGTTAAAGCTATGGTTTTCCCAGTAGTCATGTATGGATGAGAGAGTTGGACCATAAGGAAAACTGAGTGCTGAAGAACTGACGCTTTTGAACTGTGGTGTTGGAGATGACTCCTGAGCGTCCCTTGAAGTGCAAGGAGATTCAACCAGTCTATCCTAAAGGAAATTACTCCTGAATTTTCACTGGAAGAACTGATGCTGAAGCTGAAGCTCCCATGCTTTGGCTACCTGATGCAAAGAACTGACTCGTTAGAAAAGACCCTGATGCTGGGAAAGATTGAAGGCAGGAAGAAAAGTTGACAACAGAGAATGAGATGGTTGGTTAGCGTCACCAACTCAATGGACATGAGTTTGAGCAAGCTCCGGAATTTGGTGATGGACAGGGAGGCCTGGCATGCTGCATTGCATGGGGTTGCAAAGAGTCAAACGGGATCAAGCAACTGAATTGAACTGAGAGCTGACTTGCAATATTAGTTCAGCTGTACAACATGGTGATTCAATATTTTTATACATTACACACCATGCAAAATTATTTCATAGTATAAAATATTGACTATATTTCTATTGCAACACATTTCTCCTTTATACCTGTGCAGTGCTTCTCCTGAGGTCCAGTTCATTGTCTTTAAGTAATTCTCTAAATAGTCTTTTTTTTTAATTTAAATTTATTTATTTTAATTGGAGCCTAATTACTTTACAATATTGTATTGGTTTTGCCATACATCAACATGAATCCACCATTGGTGTACACGTATTTCCCATCCTGAATCCCCCTACCACCACCCTCCCTGCACCATCCCTCTGGGTCATCTCAGTGTATCAGTCCTAAGCATCATGTATCTTTCATCAAACCTGGACTGGCGATTCATTTCTTATATGATATTATACATCTTTCAATGCCATTTTCCCAAATCATCCCACCCATTCCCTCTCCCTCTCCCACAGAGTCCAAAATCTGTTCTAAACACCTGTGTCTCCTTTGCTGTCTTGCATACAGGTTTATCGTTACCATCTTTCTAAATTCCATATATATGTGTTAGTATACTGTATCAGTGTTTTTCTTTCTGTCTTACTTAATTGCCACTGAACAGCAAATTTGTGCTTCCTTTATTATCTTAGCTTGGACAAGTTTGTTGCTCCTTTCTCTGCCTTTGATTTTTATATCAGTTTGAGACCTCGAGGAGTCTTTGCAGATGGATGGACTTCAAATACTTTTAAATAATTAAAAAAAAATTACAGTTGCTTAGCAATTAATGAGCCATTTAAAAATAGGCTAATCCCTTCCAATTTTCCTTGAACTTACGTTTTTTATTTTATAAACTATAAAGTGAAGTGAAGTGAAGTCACTCAGTTGTGTCCAACTCTTAGCGACCCCGTGGATGGTAGCTCATCAGGCTCCTCCGTCCATGGGATTCTCCAGGCAAGAATACTGGAGTGGGTTGCCATTTCCTTCTCCAGGGGATCTTCCTGACCCAGGGATTGAACCCAGGTCTCCCACACTGCAGGCAGATGCTTTAACCATGTAATATATATAATAAATAACATAATTGTTTTTATGTATATATATATATATATATATATAAGAGCCCAAGCTTTATATATATATATATATATACATATATATATATATACATATACTTTCCTAACATAGAAAAATATGGAAATATTTCAACTTATGTTTATGCTAGCTAGCAAAGCCAGCACAGAACCCAACATAAAGCAAGCCAAAGTGATACTTTCATGTATCAATTTAGATGGAAATCTCTTTCAAAAGTAGCAGGTGACAGGAACAAGGAATATTTTGTTTCTATTTTGTTCCAGGAATGGCAATATGATTCAATAATTAGAAATACAATTCATTTAATTTATCATACTAATTGATTAAAGAGGAAAAGAAGATATGGGAGACTTTCAAAAACTCAAAAAAATATTTGAAAAGGTCTAATGGATTATTAGTACACTGTGCATAAGGGGCTTCCTTCACAGTTATCATTTAGTGTACCATACCATACTTCCTCACAGTTACCATTTACTGAGCATCTGTTTCAAGCATTTACATAGCTGGCATTTTACTTACCTCCTGATCTATCTTTCCATCTCCTAGCTCTCATTAAGGTCACTGATAGTGTCTTTATTTTATACAGAAAGACCTCAAGGGTTATGCATTGATATGTGGAGTCTGAACCCACAGTCTGAGTCCAAAGTCCTTGCTTTTCTTTAGTCCTTTATTATGAACTTCTGTTAAGAATTTATATATATATATATTTATTATATATATGTTTATATATTATATATATTTATAATATATATTTATATATTATATACATTTATAATATATATTTATATAATATATTTATATAATATATATATTTATTTTATATATATTTTTAATATATATATTATATACATATATATATATAATATATATATATAATATACATATATATATTTAATATATATATTTATTTATTTATTTATTTATGCAGGGCAGCAAAGGAGACAGAGAGGTGAAAGACAGGCTTGTATTCAGTGGGAGAAAGCGAAGTTTGGGATTATTTGAGAGAATAGCATTGAAACAGGTACATTTACCATATGTAAAATAGATGACCAATGTAAGTTCAATGCTTGAAGCAGAGCACCCAAAGCCAGGGCTCTGGGACCACCCCGAGGGATAGGGTGGGGAGGGAGGTGGAGGGCTTCAGAATGGGGGCGGGCACATGTATACCTATGGCCAATTCATGTTGATGTATGGCAGAAATCATCACAATATTATAAAGTAGTTATCCTCCAATTAAAATAAATACTTTTAAAAAAGAATGACCTTTTAGAAAATTATTTTTCAGGGAGCTATTATTATATCTCATTTTTAAGTCTGCTGAACATTGTGCTTTTCTTTCTTTTTTTTTTGTTTAAATTTATTTATTTTAATTGGAGACTAATTACAATATTGTATTGGTTTCGCCATACATCAACATGAATCCGCCATGGGTGTACACGTGTTCCCAGTCCTGAATCCCCCTCCCACCTCCCCCCATACCATCCCTCTGGGTCATCCCAGTGCACCATCCCCATGCATCTTTATGCTCCAGAGTAAAGGGGAAATCTAAGAACGCTCTGGATGGTGGACCTCTCATTATCATCATCTCACATGTCTGCAGCTGGTTTACAAAACTGACTCACAGCCAGATTTGTCTTCATGTTAGGTTTCTATGCTGAGGCCACTGAATCTTAGAGACTCTACTCTACTGGAGTAATATTTGCATATAAATTTGATATCGATACACAAGTACATATAACTGCATCATGTCAGTATTTACTAAGAGGTTTTTTGACCATTGTAGAAGCGCATAGAAACTGAATGCTTCCTATCTTAAAAGTCACTAAAAGTTTCTCAAAAAATATTTTGTTAAGCTGTGTCTAGATGAGTATTGCCGGAGCCACTTGTCCTGTGCCCACACAGGTAGCCCTGCATCCTGTATTTGGACCACTGTGTCACTTCCCTTTAATTTCAGACCCAGGAACTGAGCTGAGGCTCAGCTCACAGAATGAGGAGGGCATTTCTGAGAAAGTGATCTAGTACACACACTGCTTCTTTCACATTTTTCATCATCTGTGAGGGTTATAGTTGTGGCATCTAACAAAATGTATAAAAGCAAAGAGCCATGTCCTATAAGCAAACATGCAGGCTGGCTTTGGACTGGATGTTAAATCATGTAAATGCCATAAGGGCAGACGTCTTTAAAGAAATAGGAAAACACTGGTTTTGAGAGAGAGTGCACTGTTCAGTTTTCTACTTGTGAGGATGTGATTTATGAAAGAGATGTAGTTTTCTTTTTGCTTTGATGCTGCAGAGGTTGATTCTATTGAAATAGAAGCTGCTCCTAGAAAAAAGCTCTTTTTAACAAAGACTTTTCTCCTTTGCTGTAATTCAGTAACTGCCAGTCCTCTAGATGTTTGGTTCTCAGCTGGGGTACTGTTCTCTCCAGGGGCCATTGGCTGTGTCTAGAGACATTTTGCTCATCCTAGTGGGGTTTTGGGGGAGATAATACTGGCACCCAGTAGACAGAGCCCGGAATGCTGCTAAGTATGCCACAACCACAACAAAATACTTCTATCCCAGCATATCAGTAGTGAAGAAACCCTGCTCAAAATTGTATTCTGATTTTTAATTTTAGTAAATAGAGATGAAGAGATCATCAAGAAAAATAAACAACCTGACTGAAAGGTTTGGTTCAGTTCAGTTCAGTCACTCAGTCGTGTCTGACTCTTTGCAACCCCATGAATCGCAGCATGCCAGGCCTCCCTGTCCATCACCATCTCCCAGAGTTCACTCAGACTCACGTCCATCGAGTCAGTGATGCCATCCAGCCATCTCATCCTCTGTCGTCCCCTTCTTCTCCTGCCCCCAATCCCTCCCAGCATCAAAGTCTTTTCCAATGAATCAACTCTTTGCATGAGGTGGCCAAAGTACTGGAGTTTCAGCTTCAGCATCATTCCTTCCAAAGAAATCCCAGGGCTGATCTCCTTCAGAATGGACTGTTTAGATCTCCTTGCAGTCCAAGGGACTCTCAAGAGTCTTCTCCAACACCACAGTTCAAAAGCATCAATTCTTTGGCGCTCAGCCTTCTTCACAGTCCAACTCTCACATCCATACATGACTAATGGAAAAACCATAGCCTTGACTAGATGGACCTTAGTCGGCAAAGTAATGTCTCTGCTTTTGAATATGCTATCTAGTTTGGTCATAACTTTTCTTCCAAGGAGTAAGCGTCTTTTAATTTCATGGCTGAAGTCACCATCTGCAGTGATTTTGGAGCCCCAAAAAATAAAGTCTGACACTGTTTCCACTGTTTCCCCATCTATTTCCCATGAAGTGATGGGACAGAATTCTATGATCTTCGTTTTCTGAATGTTGAACTTTAAGCCAACATATTCACTCTCCTCTTTTATTTTCATCAAGAGGCTTTTTAGTTCCTCTTCACTTTCTGACATAAGGGTGGTGTCATCTGCATATCTGAGGGTATTGATATTTCTCCCGGCAATCTTGATTCCAACTTGTGTTTCTTCCAGTCCAGCGTTTCTCATGATGTACTCTGCATATAAATTAAATAAGCATGGTGACAATATACAGCCTTGACGTGCTCCTTTTCCTATTTGGAACCAGTCTGTTGTTCCATGTCCAGTTCTAACTGTTGCTTCCTGGCCTGCATACAGATTTCTCAAGAGGCAGGTCAGGTGGTCTGGTATTCCCATCTCTTTCAGAATTTTCCCCAGTTTATTGTTATCCACACAGTCAAAGGCTTTGGCATAGTCAATAAAGCAGAAATAGATGTTTTTCTGAAACTCTCTTGCTTTTTCATCCAGTGGATGTTGGCCATTTGATCTCTAGTTCCTCTGCCTTTTCTAAAACCAGCTTGAACATCAGGAAGTTCACTGTTCATTCATGTATTGCTGAAGTCTGGCTTGGAGAATTTGAGCATTACTTTACCAGCGTGTGAGATGAGTACAGTTGTGTGGTAGTTTGAGCATTTTTTTGCATTGCCTTTCTTTGGGATTGGAATGAAAACTGACCTTTTCCAGTCCTGTGGCCACTGCTGAGTTTTCCAAATTTGTTTGCATATTGAGTGCAGTAGTCAGGGCTATTTTTGTTTTTGTTGTACTTGACTCCCAAATCTGAGATCCTACATGATCATGATAATGATTGCTAACACTTTTTGAGCAATAACTACGTACCAAGCACCATAACAAATGTTTTATCATCCCCATTTACAAATAAAAAATAGACATGCAACACTTTAGTAATTTATCTAAAGTTGCACTCACAATAAGGGTGGGACTGAGATTCAAATCATCTGGTTCCAGAACATGTACTCTTAATCATGATGGTATACTGCCTCTCTGATTACAGATGCCTGCCTTCAACATTATTTTTTGGGATAACAGCACTTGCTGGGAAAAAAATCACACAGAACTGTGTGATCTATTACAGATGTAAATATATTTTCCAACCTCAACAGGTTTACTTAGTAACCAATATGTTTTATTTTTTTCTTCTACTTTCAGATGAATTAACTAGTGCCTTCAAGCACTTTCCTAAAGTTTATCCAGAGCTTCTTATTTCATATGTATGACTATACAGTTTTGTCATAGGAGAAAGAAATAAGGAAAAATAATTATTGGGGCTTTCTATTGATTCTTGATGAATATCTTCTTTTGCACCCGTATATGATATCTAGTCTTATCTTCATTTTAGTTTTTCCTTATAAAGTAACCATGAAAATGCTGAGAAGTTAATAACGGTTTTGCTTCAGGGTCTTTTATATGTTGCTTTCAAGACTCTGGTAGGGCTCCTAGCAATGTGATCCTTTTATGATTTTATAAATTTTATGAAATAAGAAAATTTTACTTTATTCTTTCAACATTTTATTTTATTTAATTTATTTATTTATTTTTATTTAATTTTAAAATCTTCAATTCTTACATGTGTTCCCAAACATGAACACTCCTCCCACCGCCCTCCCCACAACATCTCCGTGGGTCATCCCCATGCACCAGCCCCAAGCATGCTGTATCCTGCGTCAGACATAGACTGGCAATTCAATTCTTACATGATAGTATACATGATAGAATGCCATTCTCCCAAATCATCCCACCCTCTCCCTCTCCCTCTGAGTTCAAAAGTCCGTTATACACCGCTGTGTCTTTTTTCCTGTCTTGCATACAGGGTCGTCATTGCTATCTTTCTAAATTCCATATATATATGTGTTAGTATACTGTATTGGTGTTTTTCTTTCTGGCTTACTTCACTCTGTATAATCGGCTCCAGTTTCATCCATCTCATCAGAACTGATTCAAATGAATTCTTTTTTGTTTGTTTTTCATTTTGAAATATGTCAACCCTACATACAGAAGAACACAGCAAGAAAAACATCCATATGGGGGAAAGGGGCTGATCTAAGTAACTTTGGGCATAAGTGCAGCCTGTAAGCTCAAAGACAGAAGGACCTGCATGAAACCTTGTGCTCTGTTAATGAAGGTGTATGATGGAGATAGAGTAACACTTCTGAAACCACCTGTGTGTTGGGATCAGATGTGTGGTCAGTGTAGGGGGTGGTTAGGGCCACAGTGTTAGCTGTTAGATGAGAGGCTTCAGCCATTAGAATGGAGATGGACAGAGTAATTCCTGCAGTAAGAGATTCAGGTGAACGCTAAGTATGACTCATGTTTGGTATAATATATATGATGCTACATTCTGTTATGTTATTTTTTTGTCATCTTTCAGTCAATAACTGGTGTCTGACTCTGTGACCCATGGACTGTAGCATGCCAGGTCCTCTGTCCTCCACTATCTCCTGGAGTTTGTTCTTTGTTCAAATTCATGTTCATTGAGTTAGTAATGCTATTGAACCATCTCATCCTCTGCCTCCCTCTTCTCCTCAATCTTTCCCAGCATCTGGTCTTTTCCAGTGAGTCAGCTCAGGTGGTCAAAGTATTATAGCTTCAGCTTCAGCATCAGTCCTTCCAGTGAATATTCAGGGTTGATTTCCTTTAGGATTGACAGATTTGATCTCCTTCCAATCTAAAGGACTCTCAAGAGTCTTCTCCAGCACAAGAGTTCAAAAGCATTAATTTTTTGACACTCAGCCTTCTTTATGTACCAACTCTCATATCTGTACTTGACTACTGGTGTTAAATATGCAGATGGCTTTTAAAACTTTTTTTTTTTTTAATTTAAAGTATGGTTGAATTACAATGTTGTGCTATTTTCTGCTTCACAACAAAGTGATTTAGTTACATGCATATATATTCTTTTTAATATTCTTTTCATTATGGCTTATCATAGGATATTGAATATGGTTCTCTGTGATATACAGTAGGACTTTGTTGTCCATCCCTTCTGTGTGTAATACTTTGCACCTGCTAAGCCTAACCTCCCAATCCATCACTCCCCCAACCTTTCCCCATTGGCAACCACTAGTCTGTTCTATATGTCTATGAGGCTGTTTCTGTTTTGAAAATAAGTTCATTTGTATCATATTTTATTCCACTTATAAGTGATATCTTATGGTATTTGCCTTTATTTATCTGAATTTCTTTAATAAAATCTCTGAGTCTATCCATATTGTTACAAATGGCATTATTTCATTCTTTTGTATAGCTGAGTAGTATTTCATTGTATATGGCTTCATATGTGTTGTATATACATGAATAATATACACACATATTTCCTTGTTCTGTCTGTTGAGCTGAGAAGCAGTGACATCTGAGGGACATGAGCATATTCAGTACCCAGATTCTGCTTTTTTTAATATTTCTACTTAATATAGAAGAAACCAGGCTCGTTGGAGGAAAGCCTGATTATAGTATAGGGCAAGACATAAAGCAAGTGAGCCTGAGCATCTTAAGTTGTGAAAAAGCAAAGAAGTTCTTCACAAAAAGTCCACAATGAAAAGAATGTGTCAAAATGACACAGAGGCCCACAGAGAGAACTCCATACAACAAACCAGTAGCAATTTGAGGTTAAAAAAAAAAAAAAAAAGAAGTAATGTTGGATTATAATGCCCAATATAAAATAAATATCTGTGAGTCCACACTGTCATTGATAAATAATTAAGTGGGAAAAACACACGAATGTCCTGTTCAGTTCATTTTAGTCGCTCATCATCAACTGAGTTAGTAATGCTATTGAACCATCTCATCCTCTGCCTCCCTCTTCAACCCCATGGACTGCAGTAGTTCAGGCTTCCCTGTCCATCACCAATTCCAGGAGTTTACTCAAACTCATGTCCATTGAGTCGGTGATGCTATCCAACCATCTCATCCTCTGTCATCCCCTTCTCCTCCAGCCTTCAGTCTTTCCCTGCATCACGGTCTTTTCTGGTGAGTCAGTTGTTCATATCGGGTGGCCAAAGTATTTTAGTTTCAGCTTCAGCATCACTCCTTCCAATGAATATTCAGTACTGATTTCCTTTAGGATGAACTGGTTGGATCTCCTTGCAGTCCAAGGGACTCTCAAGAGTCTTCTCCAACACCACAGTTCAAAAGCATCAATTCTTCAGTGCTCAGCCTACTTAATAGTCCAACTGTCACATCCATACATGACTAATGGAAAAACCACAGCTTTGACTAGAAGGACCTTTGTTGGCAAAGTGATGTCTCTGCTTTTTAATATGCTGTCCAGGTTGGTCATAACTTTTCTTCCAAGGAACAAACATCTTTTAACTTCATGGCTGCAGTCACAATCTACAGTGATTTTGGAGCCTACAAAAATAAAGTCTGTCACTGTTTCCCCTGTTTTCCCATCTATTTGCCATGAAGTGATGGGCCCAGATGCCATGATCTTAGTTTTCTGAATGTTGAGCTTTAAGCCAACTTTTTCACTTTCCTGTTTCACTTTCATCAAGAGGCTCTTTAGTACTTCTTTGCTTTCTGCCATAAGGATGTGCCATCTGCATATCTGAGGTTATTGATATTTCTCCCAGCAATCTTGATTCCAGCTTTCTTTCATCCAACCCAGCATTTCTCATGATGTACTCTGCATATAAGTTAAATAAGTAGGGTGAAAATATGCAGCCTTGGTGTACTCCTTTCCCTATTTGGAACCAGTCTGTTTTTCTATGTCCAGTTCTAACTATTGCTTCCTGACCTGCATACAGTTTTCTCAAGAGGCAGGTCAGATGGTCTGGTATTCCCATCTCTTTCAGAATTTTCCACAGTTTATTGTGGGCCACACAGTCAAAGGCTTTGGCATAGTCAATAAAGCAGAAGTAGATGTTTTTCTGGAACTCTCTTGCTTTTTTGATGATCTAATGGGTGTTGGCAATTTGATCTCTGGTTCCTCTGGCTTTTCTAAATCCAGTTTGAACATCTGGAATTTCACAGTTCACGTACTGTTGAAGCCTGACTTGGAGAATTTTGAGCATTTTTTTGCTAGTGTTTGAGATGAGTACAATTTTGCAGTAGTTTGAGCACTCTTTGGCATTACCTTTCTTTGGGATTAGAATGAAAGCTGACCTTTTCCAGTCCTGCGGCCACTGAGTTTTCCAAGTTTGTTGACATAATGAGTGTGGCACTTTCACACCATCATCTTTTAGGATTTGAAATAGCTCAACTGGAATTCCATCACCTCCACTAGCTTTGTTCATAGTGATGCTTCCTAAAGCCCACATAACTTCACATTCCAGGATGTCTGGCTCTAGGTTGGTGATCACACCATCATGATTATCTGGGTCGTGAAGATCTTTTTTTTGTGTGTAGTTCTTTAGTGTATTCTTGCTACCCCTTCTTAATATCTTCTGCTTCTGTTAGGTCTGTACCATTTCTGTCCTTTTATTGTGCCCATCTTTGCATGAAATATTCCCTTGGTATCTAATTTTCTTGAAGAGATCTCTAGCCTTTCCTATTTTTTTGTTTTCCTCTATTTCTTTGTGTTGATCACTGAGGAAGGCTTTCTTATCTCTCCTTGCTATTCTTTGGGACACTGCATTCACATTGGTATATCTTTCCTTTTCTCCTTTGTCTTTCGCTTCTCTTCTATTTACAGCTATTTGGAAGGCGTCCTCATACAACCATTTTGTCTTTTTGCATTACTTTATGTGGGTGATTGTCTTGATCCCTGCCTTTTATAGAATGTCACGCACCTCCATCCGTAATTCTTCAAGCACTCTATCAGATCTAATCCCTTGGATCTATTTGTCATTTGCACTGTATAATCACACAGGATTTTATTTAGGTGATACCTGAATGGTCTAGTGGTTTTCCCTACTTTCTTTGATTTAGGCTTGAATAAAGAGTTCATGATCTGAGCCATAGTCAGCTCCTGGTCTTGTTTTCGGTGACTCTATAGAGCTTCTCCATCTTTGACTGCAAAAATATGATTCGGTGTTGACCATCTGGTGATGTCTATATGTCGAATCTTCTCTTTTGTTGTTGGAAGAGAATGTTTGCTATGACCAGTGCGTTCTCTTGGCAAACGTCTATTAGCCTTTGCCCTGCTTCATTCTGTACTCCAAGGCCAAATTTGCCTGTTACTCCAAGTGTTTCTTGACTTCTTAGTTTTGCATTCCAGTCCCCTATAATGAAAAGGACAGCTGTTTTGAGTGTTCGTTCTAGAAGGTCTTGTAGGTCTTCATAGAACCATTCAACTTCTGGTTCTTCAGAATTACTGGTTAGGGCATAGGCTTGGACTACTTTGATACTGAATAGTTTTCCTTGGAAAACATTTCTTCAGAACCCCATGAACAGTCCTGTTCAAGAGAATTCTAAATAATTTAGGCAGATAGTTTGCCCTCAAGGAGGAAGGAACTAAAGCATTACTCCTTACTGAAGTATTGACTGTATGATAACTTCCAAAGACTGCAGTATGGACAATGAGGAAAAGAGCACCTTCCCAGTGAAGAAATCTGATGAATGTTACCTTAGCTGGGTAATCAGGGTAACATCAGTCATAGTATGTATTCTTGTTATATTGTGATGTTTGTCACTTCACCGTAACACACATCTCTCCAGTGCAGTCATGAGGAAAACATCAGGCAAATGCCAATTATTTGTATTTTATAAAACCTTTGACCAGTACACTTCAAAACTGTCATGGGCATCAAAATAAATAAATAAATAAATAAATAAATAAATAAATAAATACATAAATAAATAAATAAATAAAATCCTAACAAAATCACACCAAGAGAAGCCTAAGGAGACTGACAACCATATGTATTTTACTGGGATACTGAAAGAGAAAAAGGACATTAGGCATAAGCTAAGAAAATTAAGCACAGATTTTAGTTAATAATAGTTAATTGGTTTTGGTGCATTAATGGTGACAAGTGTGTTATAGTAATTTATTGTTGTTGTTCAGTTTCTAACTGTTGTGCAAGTCTTTGCAGCCCCATGGATTGTAGCACACCAACCTTCCCTGTCCTTTACTAGCTCTCAGAGTTTGCTCAAACGTGTGTCCATTGAGTTGGTGATTCTATCCAACCATCTCATCCTCTCTCATCCCTGTCTCTTTCTGCCTTCAAGCTTTCCCAGTATTAGAATATTTTCCAATGAGTCAGTTCTTTGTGTTAGGTGGCCAAAATTTCAGAGCTTCAGCTCCAGGGGTCCTTCCAATGAAGATTCAGGGTTTATTTCCTTTAGATTAACTGGTTTGATCTCCTTGCTGTCCAAGGGACTCTCACAAGTCTCCAGAACCACAGTTCAAAAGCATCAGTTCTTCAGTGCTCAGCCTTCTTTATGGTCTGATGCTTACATCTCTACATGAGTACTGGAAAAACCATAACTTTGACTATACAAACCTTTGTCAGCAAAGTAATGTCTCTGCTTTTTAATATGCTGTCTAGTTTGGTCATATCTTTTCTTCCAAGGAGCAAGTGTCTTTTAATTTCATGGTTGCATTCACTATCTGTAGTGATATTGGAGCCCAAGAAAATAAAGTTTATCAGTTTTTTCATCTTTTCTCCATCTATTTGCCATGGAATGATCAGATCAGATGCCATGATTTTTGTTTTTTGAATGTTGAATTTTAAGCCAGCTTTTTCACCCTCCTCTTTCACCTTCATCAAAAGGCTCTATAGTTCCTCTTTGCTTTTTTGCCATAAGGATGTCATCATCTGCATATCTAAGGTTGTTGATATTTCTCCTGGAAATCTTGATTCCACCTTGTAATTCATCCAGCCTGGCATTTTACATGAGGTACTCTGCATATCTCCTTTCCCAATTTTGAACTAGTCCATTATTACATGTCCAGTTTTAACTGTTACTTCTTGACCTGCATACAGGTTTCTCAGGAGGCAGGTACGGTGGTCTGGTATTCCCATCTCTTTAAGAATTTTCCACTGTTTGTTGTGATCCACACAAAGGCTTTCACGTAGTCAGTGAAACAGAAGTACATATTTTTTTCTGAAATTCTGCTTTTCTATGATCCAGCACTTGTTGAAAATTTGATATTTATTTCCTCTGACTTTTCTGAATGCAGCTTGTACATCTGGAAGTTCTCAATTCACGTACTGTTGAAGCCAACTTGGAGATTTTGAGAATTACCTTGCTAGCATGTGAAATGAGTGCAGTTTTACATAGTTTGAACATAATTTGATATTGTCTCTTTGGGATTGGAATGAAAATTGGCCTTTTCCATTCCTGTGGTCACTGCTGAGTTTTCCAAATTTGCTGGCATATTGATTGCAGCACTTTAACAACATCATCTTTTAAGATTTTCAATAGCTCAGCTGGATTTCCATCACCTCCACTAGCTTTGTTCCTACTAATGCTTCCCAAGTCCCACTTGACTTCACATTCCAGGATGTCTGGCTCTCATTCTGTGACCATATCATGGTTATCCAGATCATATAACAGAAGTTGTCAATAATGAGAGAAACTGAGTACGTGGTATGTGGAAACTGTCTATCCCACGTTCACGACTTTTTTACACTAAATCTACTCTAAAATATTATGTTTAAAAAGTTTAAAAACAAATGACTGTAATCTGGATTTGTGCTCTGAATCTCTGTGTTAAGGTGAGTGTGGGTTAAGCGTTTCCATGAACTGTTTGAAGGTAAGTGATTGACCTCCAAACCCTTAGCCCTCCACTTGCCTCTGTGGCATGTTCTCCTGTGAACAGAGACATTCTACACAGCAGTGCCACATTAACACTGAGGAGTTCAACATTGAATTCATGATATTTCATTGACACAATCTATTTAAGGAGAATCAGGATGAAATCGAAGCTAATATATTTCATTTAGTATAAATGCCTTTTAATCCCCTTTATTCCGAGTTCTCTTACCTTCCTTGTCTTTTATAATGTAGAAAGAATTGTTTTACATTTCATTCCAGCTATTTTATTGTATCCTTACTTTGGATGGTTTACTTATGATTAGATTCATATTAATTTTTGTTTGTTTGTTTGTTTTTGCAAAATGCTACATGGGAAAATTTCCTTGGTATCACAGTAGAAGGCACATGATTTCAGTGAGTCTCATTATTGCTTCTACTAAGTTTGCTCACTTAAAGTGTTAATATATTAATTTAAAATAATATTTTCCTGATGTAATTCATAAGCATTCTTTGCACTGTAGTTTGGAACCGTGCATACATATATCCTGTTCCTACAGATCTTCTACCCAGTTGTCTTAGCACCTATTGATGTTCATTGCTGAATCATTCATTACTTTGACTGTTTTATGATTCTGTCAGTTTTCTTCTACATTTAGTAACTTGCAGTCTTCTTTAAATGCGTCTTCCCATCCCTCTTAAATGCGTGTTTGAGTATTGCTGTGATTTCAAATAATTTCTATTTCCTATTTGACACTCTGTTCCTTCCATTGTTCTCTTCCTGTTAAAATTGTCCCGAATTTGGCAAGGAAGAGCCACATGCACAAGAAGGCACACTACCACCCTGGAATCAAACATTTCTCTAAAAATATTAGATATTTTTCTAATTTATTTTTAAAATAAAATTCAGGATGATGGGTGTGTTTATTGTTACTGGGGTGACTTTTAGGATACATAGCTATGAAATACACACATATACTTACCCATGCCAGAATCAGACACATATATGTGAATATATATGTGTGTGTCTGTATTTAAATAACAGGAGATGATTTTCACTGCTGTTATTCAAATATAGCAATTTACAGTTCACCCCACGTTACATATCTGTGTCCTCCTGTTTCCATGGTAAAAGTTCTGGTTCTGCAGATATCAGTATATGTACTCATATGCTCTGTACTTGAACTAGTTGCTGAATGTCTACAGTGATGTTACTTCTCGTTTAAAAAACCCTACTATTAAGATTGCTTGTGTTACAATAATGTAAAATGCCCTTGAGGAAAGAACATGAAAAACCAGGCCCAGACAAACATGTAGCCTGGAAACCAGGGCAGGCCTGAGCTTCATCACTACTCTATGCCCTCAACACAAAACAGAAATTCCCACTGAGGAAGCCATAAGAACTCCTGACTTTACCAGGGTTCCTGCTTGGAAAGTCCCCAGCAAAAAGCAGGATAAGAGCCCATCATAAGGACATGTGACCAGGCTGTAAATATCACTCCCACCCACCTTAGAATCTCTCAGTGGTGGTTTCTGGGGTTTAGGTTTTAACTCCCCTTCACCTCCAGGGAGGTGTTCACTCTATAGCTCTAGGCTTTGCATCCCTGATTTGCAAACCTGCAAATGATAAAGCTGTCCTTTTGTTTCAAGATCATTCTGATCCATTTCTGTTTTTTATTGGTAGTTTTAAGATAAACCTTGGCAGTTCTTTATATTCCTACTGTATATCTAATAAAGATATAGGATGAAAACACTAAATCTAAAGTAGCTTGAATTACTTCTGTATGTAGTTATGTTTATGTTATTAACTTTGGTATTCTGTGAGGCATATTTGTTTCCTTATATGTGGTTTTAGAATTTTTATTTTCATTAATTTTAAACCAAGTGTAACACCGACTCCTATATTTCTGTATCATTCAGAATATCTTTCTAAGCTGAACATACAACATCTAGTTTTTCTATCCCTGTCTTGCGTGAATTGAGAGTTTGTTCCTTTCTGTTGCTGATTTGTGTTTCATGGCATGAATGCATCACAGCCTGTTTATTCATTTACCTCTGCTGTCTCTAGTTTTGTGAGTAAATTACTGTGGATATTTTCTTATAAGTATTTGTGTGAACATAGTTTTCATTTTACTTGGGTAAGTACCATGAAGTGCTTTTGTAACTTTAGAAGAAACTTCCCAACTTTTCAATTTTTTAAAAAAATTAATCACCTTATTCATTTTGTTCCTTTTTAAGGTGATAATCCCAAAATATTATATCTAATGAAATGCTTTTCCTTTTTTAAAATGACACTGTCTTCTGAAAAAAATATTTTTAAAAATACTAAAATTAAGACAAAAAAATATATTTTGGGGGAGGTGGAAAATAGCTCTGACATGTTCATTTGGGATTATGTCCAAAAAAAGCTTTGCTCTTTTTTTTTTTTTTCCCCTAAAAGTAAATCTGACTTTTCTAAGAGAAATGAGGGAAAAGATAAAATAAAGAGACAAAACATTCTGGTGTGTTTTTTTTTAACTTACCTAAAAATAATTGTACAATTTTTAAAGGTTATACTCTATTTACAGTTATTGCAAATCATTGGCTGTATTCCCCATGTTGCACAATACCTCCTTGTAGCCTTTCTTGCACAAGGCAGTTTATACCTCCCAGTCCACTACCTGTATGTTCCACCCTTCACTAGTAACCACTAGTGTCCTTTCAGTCTGTGAATCTGCTTATTTTTTGATATATTCACTAGTTTGTTGTAGCTTTTAGATTCCATGTATACATTATACAGTATTTGTTTTTCTCTGTCTGACTTACTTCACTTGACATAACACCCTGTAAGTTTTTCTCTGTTGATGTAAATGGAAAAATTTTCTTTCTTTTTTTTTTTTGTATATATTAGCTGAGTAGTAGTCCATTATATATATTTACTATTTATGCATTCATCTGTTGATGTACACTTGTGTTGCTTCTGTATCTTGGCAATTGTAAATAAGACTGTTGTGAACATTGGAGTGCAAGTATCTTTTTGAATTAGTGGGGTTTCATTTGGATATAACCCAGGAGTAGAATTTCTGGGTCATAGGGTATTTCAAATCCTCCATACTGTTTGCTACTGTGTCTGCAGCATTTTACATTCCTACTAACAGTATGAGGATTCCTTTTTCTCCACATCCTTGCTGACATTTGCTATTTGTGTTGTTTTTAATGATAACCATTCTGACCCTTCTGAAGTGATATCTCATTGTGGTTTTGATTTGCATTACTTTGCCGACTAAGGTCTGTCTAGTCAAGGCTATTGTTTTTCCAGTAGTCATGTATGGATGTGAGAGTTGGACTGTGCTGAACGCCGAATAATTGATGCTTTTGAACTGTAGTGTTGGAGAAGACTCTTGAGAGCCCCTTGGACTGCAAGGAGATCCAACCAGTCCATTCTGAAGGAGATCAGCCCTGGGATTTCTTTGGAAGGAAAGATGCTGAAGCTGAAACTCCAGTACTTTGGCCACTTCATGTGAAGAGTTGACTCATCGGAAAAGACTCTGATGCTGGGAGGGATTGGGGGCAGGAGGAGAAGGGGACGTCAGAGGATGAGATGCCTGGATGGCATCACTGACTCGATGGACGTGAGTCTTAGTGAACTCCGGGAGTTGGTGATGGACAGGGAGGACTGGCATGCTGTGGGGTTGCAAAGAGTCAGACACGACTGAGTGACTGAACTGAACTGAACTGAATTATTAGTGAAGTTGAGCATCTTCTCATGTGCCTGTTGGCCATCTACATTTCCTCTTTGGCAAAATGTACATTCAATTCTTCATGTTAATTTTTTTTTTTTTTTGGATGTTAAGTTGTAGGAGCTATTTATATATGTTGGATATTAATCCTTTTTTGGTCATATAACTTGTGAATATTTTCTCTCATGCAGTAGGTTTATCCGGGGGTTGCAAGGATTTTTCAGTGTTCACAAATCAATTAATTTGATTCACCATATTAAAACAGAAGAGTATATGGTATGGAGGGAGATGGGAGGGATTTCAGGATGGAGGGGACACATATACCTATGTGTGATTCATACTGATGTATGGCTATGGCAAAAACTATCACAATGTTGTAATTATCCTCTAATTAAAATAAATGAAAAAAAATCATCACAGTAGATGCTGAAAAATCTTTTAATAAAACACAACTTGCATTTATGTTAAAAAATAAAAGAAAGAAAAAAACTTTGCAGAAAGCAAACATAGAGGGAACATACCTCAACATAATAAAGGCTATATATGACAAACCCACAGCTAACATCATACTCAACAGTGAAAAGCTGATAGCATTTCCTCTAAGATCAAGAATAAGACAAGGATCCCCACTCTCACCACTCTTATTCAACATGTTTTAGAAGTCCTGACCATGTTAATCAGAGAAGAAAAAGAAATCCAAATTGCAAAGGAAAAAGTAAAACTGTCATTGTTTGTAGATGACAAGATACTATACGTAGAAAATCCTAATGATGCTGCTAGAAAACTACTATACCTCAGTAATGAATTTGGTATTCACAGGATACAGAATTCATGTACAAACATCTGTTGTATTTCTATACACTAACAATAATATATCAGAGAGAGAAATTAAAGAAGCAATCCCATTTACCATCATACCAAAAAGAATAACATAGGAATAAATAAATCTACTGAAGGAGGCAAAAGCCAGTACTCTGAAAACTGTAAGAAATTAGAGATGGAAGTGAAATAAATTAAAGAGGACACAAACAGGAAGATAATTGTTTTCTTGGATTGGAATAATCAATTTTGATAAAATGACTATACTACCCAAAGCAATCTACAGGTTCAATGCATGTGTGCTAAGTCACTTCAGTCATGTCCGACTACCTGTGACCCTATGGACTGTAGCCCTGCTAGGTTCCTCTGTCCATGGGATTTTCCAGGTAAAAATACTAGGCTGTATTGTCATTTCCTTCTCCAGGTTTAATGCAATTTCTGTCAAATTTCCAATGTCATTTCCACAGAACTAGAACAAGTAATTTTAAAATTATATGGAAACAAAAAAGACCATTAATAGCTAAAACAATCTTGAGAAAGAACACAGCTGGAGGAATCAGGCTCCCTGTCTTCAGACTACTATCAATCCAAAGCTAGAGTCATCAAAACAATAAAATACTGGCATAAAAAAAATAGAAACAGAAATCAATGGAACAGGGTAGAAAGCCCACAAATCTAATGGACAATTAATCTATGACAAGAAGGCAAGGATATACAATGGAGAAAAGATGGTCTCTTCAATAAGTGGTGCTGGACAGCTACATAAAATGAAGCTTGAACATTCTCTAACACCATACACAAAAATAAACTCAAAACATCACAGACCTAAATGTAAGTCTGGATACTATAAAACTCTCCAGTTCAGTTCAGTTCAGTAACTCATTTGTGCCTGACTCTTTACAACCTCATGCACTGCAACATGCCACATTCCCTGTCCATCACCAACTCCCAGAGCTTGTTCATACTCATGTCCATTGAGTCGGTGATGCCATCCAACCATCTCATCCTCTGTCATCCCCTTCTCTTCCTGCTTTCAATCTTTTCCAGCATTAGGGTCTTTTCCAGTAAGTCAGTTCTTCATATCAAGTGGCCAAAGTATTGTAGCTTCAGTTCCAGCATCTGTCCTTCCAATAAACATTCAGGACTGATTTCCTTTATGATTGGTTTTATCTTCCTTGCAATCCAAGAGATTCTCAAGGATCTTCTCCAACACCACAGATCAAAAGCATCAATTCTTCGGCACTCAACTTTCTTTATGGTCCAGCTCTCACATCCATACATGACTACTGGGAAAACCATAGCATTGACTAGATGGACTTTTGTCAATAAAGTAATGTCTTTGCTTTTTAATATTCTGTCTAGTTTGGTCATAGCTCTTCTTTCAGGGAACAAGTGTCTTTTAATTTCATGGTTGCAGTCACTATCTGCAGTGATACTGGAGCCCAGGAAAAAAGTTTGTCACTTTTTTCATTGTTTCTCCATCTACTTGCCATAAATTCATCGGACCAGATGCCATGATCTTTGTTTTTGAATGTTAAGTATTAAGCCATCTTTTTCACTGTCTTCTTTCACTTTTATCAGAAGGCCCTTTAGTTCCTCTTTGTTTTCTCCCATGAGGGTGGTGTCATCTGCATATCTGAGGGTATTGATATTTCTCCTGACAGTCGTGATTCCAGCTTGTGCTTCATTCTTCCTGGCATTTCACATGATGTACTCCTCTTATAAGTTAAATAAACCGGGTGACAATATACATCCTTGACGCACTCCTTTCCCAATTTGGAATCAGTCCATTGTACCATGTGTCATTCTAAGTATTGCTTCTTTACCTGCATACAGATTTCTCAGGAGGAAGATAAGGTGGTCTCATATTTCCTTCGTTTTAATAATTTTCCATAGTTTGTTGTGATCCACACAGTCAAGGGCTTTTAACATGGTCAATGAAGCAGAAGTAGTGTTTTACTGGAATTCTCTTGCTGTTTCTATGATTCAATGGATGTTGACAATTTGATCTCTGGTTCCTCTACCTTTTCTAAATCCAGCTCAAACATCTGGATGTTCTAGATTCACAAACTGTTGCAGCCTAGCTTCGAGAATTTTGAGCATTCTAGCTCAAATGCTAGCGTGTGAGATGAGCAATTGTGCAGTGGTTTGAACATTATGTCACATTATCTTTCTTTGGGATTGGAATTAAAACTGACCTTTCCCTAAAACTCTTAGGATAATATATAAGCAAAACATTCTTTGACATAAATCATATCAATGTTTTTGGATCAGTTTCCTAAAGAAAAGGAAATAAAAGCAAAAAGAAGCAAATGGACCTAATAAGTTTTTTAAACTTAAAAACTTTTGCACAGCAAAGGAAACCATTGACAAACAGACAGCTTTCCTAACAGAAGGAAAATCTAATGTTTCTACACAGAAGTGTTGCATTAGATGCCATTTAGAACCAAGAAGAGGAATTGGGCTGCATGGAAGCAGAGTCAGTTTTGATTTAAATGTGCCCTCATGGGAAATATTAGTGCTTCTTTTGTCAATACTTCCTTACCTTGACCTGATAAAGTTAGCAGCCTAAACATGTTTTAATTAGTTTTATTTTATTTTCTCATTTTTGTCTAATGTGTAAGGACAGATTTGCTTTCAGTATCATTTCATAAAAGTACAATCACAGCCCATTCATAAGTGAAAATTGAAATTCACCAACTTGGCTTGAATTAGGGAAAACAGTAGCTAGTTCAGTTCAGTTCAGTTTAGTCGCACCATCGTGTCCTACTCTTTGCAACCCCACAAACTGCACCACGCCAAGCCTCCCTGTCCATCACCAACTCCCAGAGTTCACTCAAACTCACATCCATTGAGTCGGTGATGCCATCTAGCCATCTCATCCTCTGTTGTCCTGTTCTCCTCCTGCCCCCAATCCCTGCCAGAACCAGAGTCTTTTCCAATGAGTCAACTCTTCCCATGAGGTGGCCAAAGTACTGGAGTTTCAGCTTCAGCATCAATCCTTCCAAAGAACACCCGGGACTGATCTCCTTTCGAATGGACTGGTTGTATCTCCTTGAAGTCCAAGGGACTCTCAAGAGTCCTCCCAACACCACAGTTCAAAAGCATCAATTCTTTGGTGTTCAGCTTTCTTCACAGTCCAACTGTCACATCCATACATAACTACTGGAAAAACGATAGCCTTGACTAGACAGACCTTTGTTGGCAAGGTAATATCTCCGCTTTTGAATATGCTATCTAGGTTGGTCATAACTTTCCTTCCAAGGAGAAAGCATCTTTTAATTTCATGGCTGCAGTAACCTTCTGCAGTGATTTTGGAGTCCCCCAAAACAAAGTCTGACACTGTTTCCACTGTTTTCCCATCTGTTTGCCATGAAGTGATGGGACTAGAAGCCATGATCTTCGTTTTCTGAATGTTGAGCTTTAAGCCAACTTTTTCACTCTTTCACTTTCACCAAGAGGCTTTTTAGTTCCTCTTCACTTTCTGTCATAAGGGTGGTGTCATCTGCATATCTGAGGTTATTGCTGTTTCTCCCAGCAATCTTGATGCCAGCTTGTGTTTCTTCCAGCTCAGCGTTTCTCATGATGTACTCTGTATAGAAGTTAAATAAGCAGAGTGACAATATACAGCCTTGACGTACTCCTTTTCCTATTTGGAACCAGTCTGTTGTTCCATGTCCAGTTCTAAAACACAAATTTAAACAATAGGATAAACATTGATCCAGAAAAAGCTGTATAGATGAAGTGTGAATTAGATCAGTATTTTTATACCTTAGGCCTCATAAAAAAAGAGTACCTTAGAATCCTGGATGAAGTCCTGATACATTACATTACATGCATACATTACATTCATGGGTATTGCTGAAATAGTATGGAAAGTAATGTAAACAAGAATATGCAGGCATATAAATTACTATGTAACAAATGGAATTTATATTAAGAAATAACTTTATGATGTTTTCATGTTTTATGTTGATCTGAATCTAATTCACCATATCGTGAGTCTTCTTTCTTCTCAGTTTTAGCAGTTAATGGTCAGTGTGTATAAAGTGCATCATTATTAGTGCTTTAATCAGTTTATGATTAGTGTGTGGTATTTCCTAGATTTTAAGGGTAAATTAAGTGCTTTGGAGGTTTTTTGTTTTTTTTTGTTTTTTTTTTTTGCTTTAATCAGAAAACGATCTTAATTTAACTTATGATAAAATAATGTCCTGAAACCATGTTGGAACAATGCATTCTTTAGAATAATGACTGCTTTAGGGTAATGTAAATTCTCTTTAATGCATTCAAAGATTGACTATGGTCTAGTTCATGAACTTGAGTGTATTTTTGTTTTATGAAAGGAAAATGTATTTTTCCTTTATGTAATAGCATATTCTACTTACATCAGATTATATCCTATTATATGAAAATGTAAGCATTAAAATATACAGATTTTTTTTTTTTTTTAGATTTTATATGTATTTATATACATATCCTTGGGGAATTTTATAGGGCTGGCATTTAGAAATTTTATAAATGTTCCACACATTTTGAAACCATATAAATATTTTTCAATAGTAAAAAGCGACTTTCTTTTCAGTATGTTTATGACAAATATAAAATCAAATACCATGGGCTATTTATTTGTTCCTACATACATTGGAATTCAGCTTGGTTGGAAATACTGACATGATTTGTAACTCTTTTCTGTGTCTCCTCCACCTAAAGAATGTGTTAGTCCCTTACAAAAGGATATTTTATTGCAAATGCATGATTTTAAACCTCTGGTTTTGACCAGATCATTCGATCTTATAATCATGTTCCTAAGTTTTAATCATGATGAAACTGAGGTTCAGAGTGTTTTAATGCCTTGTCCAAGGCCATCCAGCTAGATTTCGAGAGGACAAAGAAAACGCTTAGTGTTACTGATATCCATGACTGCTCATTACGTTAGGTTAGGCTGTGATTTAGTGCTATCAGATAGTATCAGTTTCTCAGTCCTGTCCAACTCTTTGCAACCTCATGGACTGTAGCCCACTAGGCTGCTCTGTCCATGAAATGTTCCTCAGTCTAAAATCTCAGGGGTGCTGTAGTAGAAAGTATCAATGATTGAGTTACTTGTTTGTTTTCTGTCTTGAGTATTGAAATCAGAAGTTGTTTGTTTCAGAAAAAAAAAAAAAAAAACAACAACAAATACTATCAAGCAAAGAAACAGATTGTTTTGTAATTTTTTTTTTCTTTTCAAATTTATTTATTTTTCACTGAAGGATAATTGCTTTACAGAATGTTGCTGTTTTCTGCCAGACCTCAACATGAATCAGCCATAGGAATACACATATCCCCTCCCTTTTGAAACTCCCTCCCATTTCCCTCCCCACCCCACCCTTCTAGGGTGATACAGAGCCCCTGTTTGAGTTTCCTGAGCCATACAGCAAATTCTCCTTGGCTATCTATTTTACATAATGTAAATTTACATATTGTAATTCTCATACATCTCACCCTCTCCTCCCCTCTCCCCAAGTACATAAGGCTATTCTCTATGTCTCTTTCTCCATGTTGCCCTATAAATTAATTCTTTAGTAACATTTTTCTAGAGTCTGTATATATGTGTTAGAATACGATATTTATCTTTCTCTTTCTGATTTACTTCACTCTGTATAATAGATTCTAGGTTCATCCACCTCATTAGAACTGACTCAAACGCATTCTTTTATGGCTGAGTAATATTCTATTGTTTATATGTACCATAATTTCTTTATCTGTTCATCTGTTGATGTATATGTAGGTTGCTTCCATGTTCAAGCTACTGTAAGTAGTGCTGCAATGAACAATGGAATACATGCATCTTTTTCAATTTTGGATTCCTCAGGGTATATTCCTAGGAGTCAGATTGCTGGGTCGTAAGGTGGTATTATGCCTGATTTTTAAAGGGAACGTCATATCATCTGCCAGAGTGGCTGTATCAATTTATATTCCCACCAACAAGATTATTCTCTTTTCTCCACACACTCTCTAGCATTTATTATTTGTAGACTTTTCGAAGATGGCCATTCTGACTGGTGTGAGGTTTTATGTCATTATAGATGTGATTTGCATTGACTGCAGCCATGAAATTAAAAGACACTTACTCCTTGGAAGGAAAGTTATGACCAACCTAGATAGCATATTCAAAAGCAGAGACATTACTTTGCCAACAAAGGTCCGCCTAGTCAAGGCTATGGTTTTTCCAGTAGTCATGTATGGATGTGAGAGTTGGACTGTGAAAAAAAACTGAGCACCAAAGAATTGATGCTTTTGAACTGTGGTGTTGGGGAAGACTCTTGAGAGTCCCTTGGAATGCAAGGAGATCCAACCAGTCTATGCTAAAGGAGACCAGTCCTAGTTTTTTTTTTTTTTTTCTTTAACATGCCATGTAGCTTACAAAAGGCCAGCCACATTGTGCTTATTTTTTAAATATAAATTTATTTATTTTAATTGGAGGTTAATTACTTTACAATATTATGTTGCTTTTGCCATACATCAACATGAATCCACCACAGGTATACACGTGTTTCCCATCCTGAAACCCCCTCCCTTCTCCCTCCCTGTACCATCCCTCTGAATTGTGTCAGTGCACCAGGCCCAAGCATCCAATATCATGCATCGAACCTGGACTGGTGATTCATTTCATATATGATATTATAGATGTTTCAATGCCATTCTCCCAAATCATCCCACCCTCGCCTTCTCCCACGGATTCCAAAAGACTGTTCTATACATCTGTGTCTCTTATCATTACCATCTTTCTAAATTTCATATATATGTTTTAGTATGCTGTATATATGCTTAGTATACTGTATTCGTGTTTTTGTTTCTGGCTTCCTTCACTCTGTATAATTGGCTCCAGTTTCATCCACCTCATCAGAATTGATTCAAATGTATTCTTTTTAATGGCTGAGTAATACTCCAGTGTTTATATGTACCACAGATTTCTTATCTATTCATCTGCTGATGGACATCTAGGTTGCCTCCATGTCCTGGCTATTATAAACAATACTGTGATGAACATTGGGGTAGAAGTGTCTCTTTCAATTCTGGTTTCCTCAGTGTGGATGCCCAGCAGTGGGATTGCTGGATCATAAGGCAGTTCTATTTCCAGTTTTTTAAAGTAATCTCCACACTGTTCACCACACCCTCTCCAGCATTTATTGCTTGTAGACTTTTGGATTACAGCTATTCTGACTGGCGTGAAGTGGTATCTTGTTGTGGTTTTGATTTGCATTTTCTTATCCCATGTTGAAGGTCAGGAAGGGTGGCGGTAAGGAGATACCCCTCGTCCAAGATAAGGAGCAGCGGCTGTGCTTTGCTGAAGCAGCCGTGAAGAGATACTCCACGCCCAAGGTAAGAGACATCCAAGTAAGATGGTAGGTGTTGCAAGAGGGCATCAGAGGGCAGACACAATAAAAATGTACTCACAGAAAACAAGTCAATCTAATCACACTAGGGCCAAGACTTGTCTAACTCAATGAAACCAAGCCATGGCCACGGGGCAACCCAAGCCAGGTAGGTCATGATGGAGAGTTTTGACAGAATGTGGTCCAGTGGAGAAGGGAATGGCAAACTACCTCAGTATTCTTGCCTTGAGAACCCCATGAACAGTATGGAAAGGCAAAATGACAGGATACCGAAAGAGGAAATCCCCGGGTCAGTAGGTGCCCAATATGCTACTGGAGATCAGTGGAGAAATAATTCTAGAAAGAATGAAGGGATGGACCCATAGCAAAAACAATACCCAGCTGTGGATGTGACTGGTGATAGAAGCAAGATCCGATGCTGTAAAGAGCAATATTGCCTAGGAACCTGGAATGTCAGATCCATGAATCGAGGCAAATTGGAAGTGGTCAAACAAGACATGGCAAGGGTGAACATCGACATTCTAGGAATCAGCGAACTAAAATGTACTGGAATGGGTGAATTTAACTCAGATGACCATCATATCTACTACTGCAGGCAGGAATCTCTCAGAAGAAATGGAGTAGCCATCATGGTCAACAAAAGAGTCCGAAATGCAGTACTTGGATGCAATCTCAAAAATGACAGAATGATCTCTGTTCGTCTCCAAGGCAAACCATTCAATATCGCAGTTATCCAAGTGTATACCCCAACCAATAATGCTGCAGAAACTGAAGTTGAATGGTTTTATGAAGACCTACAAGACCTTTTAGAACTAACACCGAAAAAAGATGTCCTTTTCATTCTAGGGGATTGGAATGCAAAAGTAGGAAGTTAAAAAACACCTGGAGTAACAGGCAACTTTGGCCTTGAAATGTAGAATGTAGCAGGGCAAAGACTAATAGAGTTTTTCCAAGAAAATGCACTGGTCATAGCAAACACCCTCTTCCAACAACGCAAGAGAAGTCTCTACACATGGACATCACCAGATGGTCAACACCGAAATCAGATTGATTATATTCTTTGCAGCCAAAGATGGAGAAGCTCTATACAGTAAACAAAAACAAGACCGGGAGCTGACTGTGGCTCAGATCATGAACTCCTTATTACCAAACTCAGACTCAAATTGAAGAAAGTAGGGAAAACTGCTAGACCATTCAGATATGACCTAAATCAAACCCCTTATGTTTATACAGTGGAACTGAGAAATAGATTTAAGGGCCTAGATGTGATAGATAGAGTGCCTGATAAACAATAGAATGAGGTTCGTGAATTTGTACAGGAGACAGGGGTCAAGACCATCCCCATAGAAAAGAAATGCAAAAAAGCAAAATGGCTGTCTGGGGAGGCCTTACAAATAGCTGTGACAAGAAGAGAGGCGAAAAGCAAAGGAGAAAAGCAAAGATATAAGCTGCTGAATGCAGAGTTCCTAGAATAGCAAGAAGAGATAAGAAAGCCTTCTTCAGCGATCAATGTAGAGAAATAGAGGATAAGAACAGAATGGTAAAGACTAGAGATCTCTCCAAGAAAATTAGAGATACCAAGGGAATATTTCATGCAAAGATGGGCTTGATATAGGACAGAAATGGTATGGACCTAACAGAAGCGGAAGATATTAAGAAGATGTGGCAAGAAAACACAAAGAACTGTACAAAAAAGATTTTCATGACCCAGATAATCATGATGGTGTGATCACTAATCTAGACCCAGACATCCTGGAATGTGAAGTCAAGTGGGCTTTAGAAAGCATCACTATAAACAAAGCTAGTGGAGGTGATGGAATTCCAGTGGAGCTATTTCAAATCCTGAATGATGATGCTGTGAAAGTGCTGCACTCAATATGCCAGCAAATTTGGAAAACTCAGCAGTGGCCACAGGACCAGAAAAGGTCAGTTTTCATTCCAATCCCAAATAAAGGAAATGCCAAAGAATGCTCAAATTACCTCACAGTTGCACTCATGTCATATGCTAGTAAAGTAATGCTCAAAATTCTCCAAGCCAGGCTTCAGGAATACGTGAACCATGAATTTCCTGATGTTCAAGCTGGTTTTAGAAAAGGCAGAGGAACCAGAGATCAAATTGCCAACATCTGCTGGATCATGGAAAAAGCAAGAGAGTTCTAGAAAAACATCTATTTCTGCTTTATTGACTATGCCAAAGCCTTTGAATGTGTGGACCACAATAAACTGTGGAAAATTCTGAAAGAGATGGGAATACCACACCACCTGACCTGCCTCTTGAGAAATATGTATGTAGGTCAGGAAGCACAGTTAGAACTGGACATGGAACAACAGACTGGTTCCAAATAGGAAAAGAAACACGTCACGGCTGTATATTGTCACCCAGCTTATTTAACTTCTATGCAGAGTACATCATGAGAAATGCTGGACTGGAAGAAACACAAGCTGAAATCAAGATTGCTGGGAGAAATAACAATAACCTCAGATATGCAGATGACACCACCCTTATGACAGAAAGTGAAGAGGAACTAAAAAGCCTCTTGATGAAAGTGAAAGAGGAGAGTGAAAATGGTGGCTTAAAGCTCAACATTCAGAAAACGAAGATCATGGCATCGAGTCCATCACTTCATTGAAAATAGATGGGGAAACAGTGGAAACAGTGTCAGACTTTATTTTTTTTGGGCTCTAAAATCACTGCAGATGGTGACTGCAGCCATGAAAGTAAAAGACGCTTACTCCTTGGAAGGAAAGTTATGAGCAACCTAGATAGTATATTCAAAAGCAGAGACATTATTTTGTCGACTAAGGTCCATCTAGTCAAGGCTATGGTTTTTCCAGTAGTCATGTATGGATGTGAGAGTTGGATTGTGAAGATGGCTGAGCACCAAAGAATTGATGCGTTTGAACTGTGGTGTTGGAGAAGACTCTCTAGAATCCCTTGGATTGCAAGGAGATCCAACCAGTCCATTCTGAAGGAGATCAGTCCTGGGATTTCTTTGGAAGAAATGATGCTAAAGCTGAAACTCCAGTACTTTTGCCACCTCATATGAAGAGTTGACTCATTGGAAAAGACTCTGATGCTGGAAAGGATTGGGGACAGCAAGAGATGGGGACGACAGAGGATGAGATGACTGGATGGCATCACGGACTCGATGGACGTGAGTCTTAGTGAACTCCTCGTGTTGGTGATGAACAGGGAGTCCTGGCGTCCTGCGATTCATGGGGTCACAAAGAGTCGGACACGACTGAGAGAGTGAACTGAACTGAACTAAGCTGTAATGAGTGATGTTGAGAATCTTTTCATGTATTTGTTAGTCATCTGTATGTGTTCTTTGGAGAAATACCTAGTTAGTTCTTTGGCCCATTTTTGATTGAGTTGTTTATTTTTCTGCAATTGAGCTGCAGGTGTTTCTTGTATATTCTTGAGATTAATTGTTTGTCAGTTGATTCATTTGCTATTATTTTCTCCCATCTGAAGGCAGTCTTTTCACCTTGCTTATAGTTTCCTTTGTTGTGCAGAAGCTTTTAATTTATTTAGGTCCCAGTTGTTTATTTTTCTTTTATTTCTAGTATTCTGGGAGGTGAGTCATAGAGGATTCTGCTCTGATGTATTTCGGAGAGTATTTTGCCTATGTTCTCCTCTAGGAGTTTTATAGTTTATGATCATATGTTTAAATATTTAATCCATTTTGAGTTTATTTTTGTAGATGGTATTAGAAAGTGTTTTACTTTCATTCTTTTACAAGAGGTTGACCAGTATTCCCAGCACCACTTGTTAAAGAGATTGTCTTTAATCCATTGTATCTTCTTGCCTCCTTTGTCGAAGATAAATTTTCCATAGGTGTGTGGATTTATCTCTGGGTTTTGCATTTTGTTCCATTGATCTATATTTCTGTCTTTGTGACTGTACCGTACTGTCTTGATCACTGTGGCTTTGTAGTAGAGCCTGAAATCAGACAGGTTGATTCCTCCAGTTCAATTTTTCTTTTGCAAGATTTCTTTGGCTATTCGAGGTTTCTTGTATTTCCATACAAATTATGAAATTATTTGTTCTAGCTCTGTGAAAAATACCGCTGGTAGCTTGATACAGATAGCAGCGGATATGTAGATTGCTTTGGGTAGTATACTCATATTCACTATATTGATTCTTCTGGTCCAGGAACATGGTATATTTCTCCATTTATTAATGTCCTCTTTGATTTCTTTCACCAGTGTTTTATAGGTGTGTATATATATATATATATCTTTAGGTAGATATATACCTGAGTATTGTATTCTTTTCATTGCAATGGTGAATGGAATTGTTTCCTTAATTTCTTTTTTTACCTTCTCATTATTAGTGTATAGAATGCAAGGGATTTCTGTGTGCTGATTTTATATCCTGCAACTTTACTATATTCATTGATTAGCTCTAGTAATTTTCTAGTGGAGTCTTTAGGATTTTCTATTTAGAGGATCATGTCATCTGTAAACAGTGAGAGTTTTGCTTCTTCTTTTCCAATTTGGATTCCTATTATTTCTTTTTCTGCTCTGATTCCTGTGGCCAAAACTTCCAGAAGAATGTGGAATAGTAGTGGTGAAAGTGGGCACCCTTGTCTTATTCCTGAGTTTAGGGGCAATGCTTTCAATTTTTCACCATTGAGGATAATGTTTGCTGTGTGTTTGTCATATATAGCTTTTATTATGTTGAGGTATGTTCCTTCTATTCCTGCTTTCTGGAGAGTTTTTATCATAAATGGATGTTGAATTTTATCAAAGTCTTTCTCTGCATCTATTGAGACAATCATATGACTTTTATTTTTTAATTTGTCATTGTGGTGTATTACATTGTTTTATTTACAGATATGGAAGAATCTTTGCATCCCTGGGATAAAGCCCATTTGGTCATGGGTGTATGATCTTTTTAATGTGTTGTTAGATTCTGATTGCTAGAATTTTGTGAAGGATTTTTGCATCTATGTTTATCAGTGATATTGGCCTGTAGTTTTCTTTCTTTGTGGCATCTTTGTCAGGCTTTGGTTTTAGGATGATGGTGGCCTCATAGAATGAGTTTAGAAGTTTACCTTCCTCTGCAATTTTCTGAAAGAGTTTGAGTAGTATAGGTGTTAGCTCTTCTCTAAATTTTTGGTAGAATTCAGCTGTGAAGCCATATGGACCTGGGCTTCTGTTTGCTGGAAGATTTCTGATTAGAGTTTCAATTTTCATGCTTGTGATATGTCTGTTAAGATTTTCTATTTCTTTCTGGTTCAGTTTTCGGAAGTTGTACTTTTCTAAGAATTTGTCCATTTCTTCCATGTTATCCACTTTATTGGCATATAATTGCTGATAGTAGTCTCTTATGATCCTTTGTATTTCTGTGTTGTCTGTTGTGATCTCTCCATTTTCATTTCTAATTTTATTGATTTGATTTTTCTCCCTTGTTTCTTGATGTGTCTGGCTAATGGCTTGTCAATTTTATTTATCCTTTCAAAGAACCAGCTTTTGATTTGTTGATTTTTGCTACGGTCTCTTTCGTTTCTTTTGCATTTATTTCTGCCCTAATTTTTAAGATTTATTTCCTTCTACTTAACCCTGGGGTTCTCCATTTCTTCCTTTTCTAGTTGCTTTAGGTGTAGAGTTAGGTTATTTATTTGACTTTTTTCTTGTTTCTTGAGGTATGCCTGTATTGTTATGAACTTTCCTCTTAACACTGCTTTTATAGTGTCCCACAGGTTTTGGGTTGTAGTGTTTTCATTTTCATTTGTTTCTATTCATATTTTGATTTTTCTATGATTTGTTGGTTATTCAGAAGCATGTTCAGGCTCCATATGTTGGAATTTTTGATAGTTTTTTTTCCTGTAATTGAGATCTAACATTACCATATTTTGGTCAGAAAAGATGCTTTGAATGATTTCATTTTTTGAATTTACCAAAACTAGATTTATGGCCCAGGGTGTGATCTATCCTGGATAAGGTTCCATGAGCACTTGAGAAAAAAGTGAAATTCATTGCTTTGGGGTGAAATGTCCTATGGATATCAATTAGGTCTAACTGGTCTTTTCTATTGTTTACAGTTTGTGTTTCTTTGTTTATTTTCTGTTTAGTTAATCTATCCATAGTTGTGAGTGGGGTATTAAAGTCTTCCACTATTATCGTGTTATTGTTAATTGCCCTTTCATACTTGTTGGCATTTGCCTTAAATATTGTGGTGCTCCTATGTTGGGTGCATATATATTTATAATTGTTATAGCTTCTTCTTGGATTGATCCTTTGATCATTATGTAGTGTCCTCATTTGTCTCTTTTCACAGGCTTTGTTTTAAAGTCTATTTTATCTGATATGAGTATTGCTACTCCTGCTTTTTTTTTTTTGGTCTCTATTTTCATGGAAAATCTTTTTCCAGCCTTTCACTTTCAGTCTGTATGTGTCCCCTGTTTTGAGGTGGGTCTCTTGTAGACAACATATATAGGGGTCTTGTTTTTGTATCCACTCAGCCAGTCTTTGTCTTTTGGTTGGGGGATTCAACCCATTTACATTTAAGGTAATTATTGATAAGTATGATCCCGTCGCCATTTGATTTATTGTTTTAGATTCAAGTTTATACACCCTTTTTGTGTTTCCTGTCTAGAGAATATAATTAAGCATTTGTTGGTAAGCTGGTTTGGTGGTGCTGAATTCTCTCAGCTTTTGCTTGTCTGTAAAGCTTTTGATTTCTCCGTATTTGAATGAGATCCTTGCTGGGTACAGTAATCTGTGCTGTATGTTATTTTCTTTCATTACTTTAGTATGTCTTGCCATTCCCTCCTGGTCTGAAGAGTTTTTAATGAAAGATCAGCTGTTATCCTTATGAAAATCCCCTTGTGTGTTATTTGTTGTTTTTCACTTGCTTCTTTTAATATTTGTTCTGTGTGTTTGATCTTTGTCAATTTGATTAATATGTGTCTTGGGGTGTTTCGGCTTGGATTTATCCTGTTTGGAACTCTCTGGGTTTCTTGAACTTGGGTGATTACTTCCTTTTCCCCTTAAGGAAGTTTTCAACTATTATCTCCTCAAGTATTTTCTCATGGTCTTTCTTTTTGTCTTCTTCTGGGTCTCCTATGATTCGAATGTTGGAGCATTTAACACTGTGTTGGATATCCCTGAGATTGTCCTCATTTCTTTTAATTCGTTTTTGTTTTTTCCTCTCTGATTCATTTATTTCTACCCTTCTATCTTCTAATTCACTTATCCTATCTTCTGCTTCCGTTATTCTACTCTTTGTTGCCTCTAGAGTGTTTTTGATCTCATTTTTGCATTATTCATTATATATTGACTTTTTTATTTCTTCTCCGTCCTTGTTAAAACTTTCTTGCATCTTCTCAATCCTTGTCTCCAGGCTATTTATCTGTGATTCCATTTTGATTTCAAGATTTTGGGTCATTTTCACTATCATTATTCAGAATTCTTTATCAGGGAGATTCCCTATATCTTCCTCTTTCATTTGGTTTGGTGGGCATTTATCCTGTTCCTTTACCTGCTGTGTATTCCTCTGTCTCTTCATCTTGTTTATATTGCTGAGTTTGGGGTGTCCTTTCTGTATCCTGGCAGTTTGTGGAGTTTCCTTGCTGTGGGTGGGGTTGTACAGGTGGCTTGTTAAGGTTTCCTGGTTAAGAAAGCTTATGTCGGTGTTCTGGTGTGTGGAGCTGGATTTCTTCTCTCTGGAGTGCAATAAGATGTCCAGTAATGAGTTATGAGATGTCAATGGTTTTGGAGTAACTTTGAGCAGCCTATATATTGTAGCTCAGGACTGTATTCCTGTGTTGCTGGAGAATTTCTGTGATATGTCTTGCTGTGGAACTTGTTGGCTCTTGGGTGGTGCTTGGTTTCAGTGTAGGTATGGAGGCGTTTGATGATTTCCTGTCAATTAATGTTGCCTGGAGTCAGGAGTTCTCCGGTGTTCTCACGGTTTGTACTTAATCCTTCTGCTTCTCGTTTTCAGTCTTATTTTTACAGTAGTCTCTAGGCTTCTCCTTCTATACAGCGCTGTTGATAAAACATCTAGGTTAAAGATGAAAAGTTTCTCTACAGTGAAGGACACCCAGAGAGGTTCACAGAGTTACATGGAGAAGAAAATAGGGAAGAGGGAGTTAGAGGTGACCCAAATGAGATGAGGTGGAATCAATAGAGGAGAGAACAAGCTAGCCAGTAAACACTTCCTTATGTGCACTCCACAACTGAACCAGTCAGAGACGTTTACGGAGTTATACAGAGAAAAGAAGAGGGAAGAAGGAGACAGAAGTGGCCTGGAGGATAAAAGGGGTGGTGGGAGCAGAACGAGAGAGACAGATCAATCCAGTAATCAGTCCCCTAAGTGTTCTCCACCATCTGGAACACAGAGAGATTCACAGAGCTGAGTAGAGAAGAGAGGGGGTAGGGAGGAGACATAGGCGACCTGGTGGAGAAAAAGGAGAGTCCAAAGGGTGAGAGAGCAGTCAAGCCATGAATCTTGCTCCCAGGTAAAAATGGGTGCTGAAGATTGAGTTCTTAAAGGTACAAAATTCATAACAAATACCAAAAAGCAAACATTAAAAGTCTAGGGTTTGGAATCTCAAAGATACAATATTAAAAAAAAAAAAAAAAAAAGAAAAGAAAAAGTGACAAAAATTATAATATATATATATGAAGTTTGCTTTCAAAAAATAGGGTTTAGTTTTGCTTCTTTTTTTGCAAAGTAATAATAGTAGCTTATAAAAGTGAAAATTCAGGGAGTAAGAGAGGACTTAACATTAAAAAAAATTAAAAAAAGAATGATCGTAAAGATATTAAGAATATATCTAGGACTTTCTCTGATGTTGTTGTGGATATTCTGGCATCAGTTAATTTTTCAGATAGTTCCTTGGTCCAGCTCATATTTCTCAAGATCTATAAGCCCATTTCTATGTAGTCGGTACTAACGACAGGGTTTTAATCTATTGCACGTGTCACTTCCAAGGCGGTTCCCTCTGTTTTAGCTTCTTCTGTTTGCTGGTCTCTTCAGTGTCTGATTTGTGCCCTGACACAAAGTGGGCAGTGGTGGACACTTTTTTTAGGCTCACTTGTTCATTACCCCTTTGGGGAGGGAGGGACACTCCAAACAAATAACACTGGCATGTGCTCGCAGTGCCTCAGCCACACGGGGCCTGCCCCCACCTGCGGTGAATGTACCCTCCCTGCCCACACTGCTCAGGCTCTAGGTTGCTCCACCGGGAATCATCCGAGGCAGACCCTGGGCTGCATGCACCTCCCAGATCTAAGCCCCTCAGGTTCAGGCACTTGGGTAGTCCTCAGTGGCGCAGACTCGGTTGGGCCTGTGTTTTGTGCCCTTCTCAGGTCCGAGCAGCTCAGGTGATGAGATGTTTGGCAAGCGCGGTTGGCGCATTTTATTGCCTCCCCCATCCCTGCTGCTCGGTTTTCTGGGTGTACAACCGACACACCTTCTCAGGCAGATGTTGACTGTTCAGAACCCCAAGAAGTCTTAGTTAGCAAAGAAGCCTGCTTACAGTTTTGTAGATAATGTCTATCTGGGGCTGCGACTGCCCCCTTCTGGCGCTGGCTGCCTGTCACCAGAGGGGGATGGTCTGCAGCCGGCTATCTCTGTTCAGTCCTTTGTTCTGTGTGTGGGCCTGATGGTGTCTTAGGTTAGGGCTGACTTTTCGCGTGGTAGTTTTCCCAGTCTGGTTTGCTAGCCCAAGTTAGTTTGCTCAGTTTGCCCTTGGGGCATTCAGGCCAGGTCCTTACTCTCAGCAATGCAGCCTGTGCCTCCCTGCCCAGCCCCTGCTTGCTAGTGGTGGGTGCAGGTTTCTGTGCTGCTTCTCTGCTGGGGGAGTTACCGTTGGGCTCGTAATCTGTGGGTTTTAATTATTTATTTATTTTTTCCTTCCTGTTCTGTTGCCCTCTCTGCTTCCAAGGCTCGCCACAGACTTGGTAGTGAGAGTGTTTCCAGGTGTTTGGAAACTTCTCTTTTTAAGGCTCCCTTCCCGGGACAGAGCTCCATCTGTACCTCTTTTGTCTCTCTCTTTTTTTTTTTTTTTTGTCTTTTATAGTTTTTCCTACCTCCTTTTGAAGACAATGAGCTGCTTTTCTGGGTGCCTGATGTCCTCTGCCAGCATTCAAAAGTTGTTTTGTGGAATTTACTCAGCGTTTAAATTATCTTTTGATGAATTTGTGGGGGAGAAGGTGGTCTCCCCATCCTATTCCTCCTCCATCTTAGGACCGCCTCCTGGGTGTTCTTTGCAAGGAATGATGATAAGGCTGAAACTCCAGTACTTTGCCCACCTCATGTGAAAAGTTGAGTCACTGTAAAAGACTCAGATGCTGGGAGGGATTGGGTGCAGGAGGAGAAGGGGACGACAGAGGATGAGATGGCTGGATGGCATCAGCGACTCAGTGGACATGAGTTTGAGTGAACTCTGGGAGTTGGTGATGGACATGGAGGCCTGGCGTGCTGCAGTTCATTGGGTCGCAAAGAGTCAGACAGGACTGAATGACTGAACTGAACTGAACTGAATAATATCCATCTTAAATGTACAACCAGTCCATCCTAAAGGAAATGAGTCCTGAATATGCATTGTAAAGACTGATGCTGAAGGTGAAACTTTAATACATTGGCCACCTGATGTGAAGAACTGAATCATTTGAAAAGACCCTGATGCTTGGAAAGACTGAAAGCAGAATGGGACGCGGACAACAGAAGATAAGATGGTTGGGTGACATCACCAACTCAATGGATATGAGTTTGAGTGAATCTCAGGAGTTGGTGATGGACAGGGAGGACTGGCATGCTGTAGTCCATGGGTTTGCAAAGAGTCAGACACGACAGAATGACTGAATTGAACTGCACTGCACTGAGGTGATTAATGAGCAATGTTGAACATATTTTCATGTGTTTGTTAATCATCTGTATATCTTTAGATAAATGTTTGCTTAGATATTTTCCCCACTTTTTGATTTTTTTTTTCCTGGTATTAAGTTTCATGAGCTTCTTCTATATTTTTTAAGTTAATCCACTGTTATTTCACTTTCTATTATTTTCTCCCATTCTCAGGGTTGTCTTTTCACCTTGCTTATAGGGAATGGCAAACCACTTCAGTATTTTTGCCTTGAGAACCCCATGAGCAGTATGAAAAGGCAAAATGATAGGATACTGAAAGAGGAACTCCCCAGGTCAGTAGGTGCCCAATATGCCACTGGAGATCAGTGGAGAAATAACTCCAGAAAGAATGAAGGGATGGAGCCAAAGCAAAAACAATACCCAGCTGTGGATGTGACTGGTGATAGAAGCAAGATCCGATGCTGTAAAGAGCAATATTGCATAGGAACCTGGAATGTCAGGTCCATGAATCAAGGCAAATTGGAAGTTGTCAAACAGGAGATGGCAAGAGTGAACATTGACATTCTAGGAACCAGCAAACTAAAATGTACTGGAATGGGTGAATTTAACTCAGATGACCATCATATCTACTACTGTGGACATGAATCCCTCAGAAGAAATGAAGTAGCCATCATGGTCAACAAAAGAGTCTGAAATACAGTACTTGGATGCAATCTCAAAAATGACAGAATGATCTCTGTTCGTCTCCAAGGCAAACCATTCTGTATCACGGTAATCCAAGTCTATGCCCCAAACAGTAATGCAGAAGAAGCTGAAGTTGAATGGTTTTATGAAGACCTACAAGACCTTTTAGAACTAACACCCAAAAAAGATGTCTTTTTCATTCTAGGGGATTGGAATGCAAAAGTAGGAAGTCAAGAAAAACCTGGAGTAACAGGCAACTTTGGCCTTGGAATGTGGAATGAAGCAGGACAAAGACTAATAGAGATTTGCCAAGACAATGTACTGGTCATAGCAAACACCCTCTTCTAACAACAAAAGAGAAGACTCTACACATGGACATCACCAGATGGTCAGTACCGAAATCTGATTATATTCTTTGCAGCCAAAGATGGAGAAGCTCTATATAGTCAACAAAAACAAGACCACGAGCTGACTATGTGGCTCAGATCATGAACTCCTTATTGCGAAATTCAGACTTAAATTGAAGAAAGTAGGGAAAACCGCTAGACCATTCAGGTATGACCTAAATCAAATCCCTTATGATTATACAGTGGAAGTGAGAAATAGATTTAAGGGCCTGGATGTGATAGATAGAGTGCCTGATGAAATATGGAATGAGGTTCGTGACACTGTACCGGAGACTGGGATCAAGGCCATCCCCATGGAAAAGAAATGCAAAAAAGCAAAATGGCTGTCTAGAGATGCCTTACAAGCAGCTGTGAAAAGAAGACAAGTGCAAAGCAAAGAAGAGAAGGAAAGATATAAGCATCTGAATCCAGATTTCCAAAGAATAGCAAGAAGAGATAAGAAAGCCTTCTTCAGCGATCAATGCAAAGAAATAGAGGAAAAGAACAGAATGGGACAGACTAGAGATCTCTTCAAGAAAATTAGAGATACCAAGGGAATATTTCATGCAAAGATGGGCTTGATAAAGGACAGAAATGGTATGGACCTAACAGAAGCAGAAGATGTTAAGAAGACCTGGCAAACATACACAGAAGAACTGTATGAAAAAGATCTTCAGGAGCCAGATAATCAGGATGGTGTGATCAGTCATCTAGAGCCAGACATCCTGGAATGTGAAGTCAAGTGGGCCTTAGAAAGCATAACTATGAACAAAGAGTTATTGGAATTCTAGTAGATCTATTTCAAATCTTGAAAGATGATGTTGTGAAAGTGCTGCACTCAATATGCCAGCAAATTTGGAAAACTCAGCAGTGGCCACAGGACCAGAAAAGGTCGGTTTTCATTCCAATCCCAAAGGAAGGCAATGCCAAAGAATGCTCAAGCTACTGCACAATTCCACTCATCTCACATGCTAGTAAAGTAATGCTCAAAATTCTCCAAGCCAGGCCTCAGCAATATGTGAGCCATGAACTTCCAGATGTTCAAGCTGGTTTTAGAAAAGGCAGAGGAACCAGAGATCAAATTGCCAACATCCGCGGGATCATTGAGAAAGCAAGAGAGTTCTAGAAAATCATCTATTTCTGCTGTATTGACTATGCCAAAGCCTTTGATTGTGTGGATCACAATAAACTGTGGAAAATTCTGAAAGAGCTGGGAATACCAGACCACCTGACTTCCCTCTTGAGAAATCTGTATGTATGTCAGGAATCAACATTAGAACTGGACATGGAACAACAGACTGGTTCCAAATAGGAAAAGGAGTACGTCAGGGATGTATATTGTCCCCCTGCTTATTTAACTTTTACACAGAGTACATCATGAGAAACGCTGGACTGGAAGAAACACAAGCTGGAATCAAGATTGCAGGGAAAAATATCAATAACCTCAGATATGCAGGTGACACCACCCTTATGGCAGAAAGTGAAGAGGAACTAAAAAGCCTCTTGATGAAATTGAAAGAGGAGAGTGAAAATGTTGGCTTAAAGCTCGACATTCAGAAAATGAATATCATGTCATCCAGTCCATCACTTCATTGGAAATAGATGGGGAAACAGTGGAACCAGTGTCAGACTTTATTTTTGGGGGCTCTAAAATCACTGCAGAAGGTGACTGCAGCCATGAAATTAAAAGACGCTTACTCCTTGGAATTAAAGTTATGACCAAACTAGATAGCATATTCAAAAGCAGAGACATTACTTTGCCGACTAAGGTCTGTCTAGTCAAGGCTATGTTTTTTCCAGTAGTCATGTATGAATGTGAGAGTTGGACTATGAAGAAGGCAGGGCGCTGAAGAATTGATGCATTTGAACTGTGGTGTTGGAGAAGACTCTTGAGAGTCCCTTGGACTGCAAGTAGATCCAACTAGTCCATTCTGAAGGAGATCAGCCCTGGGATTTTTTTGGAAGGAATGATGCTAAAGCTGAAACTCCAGTACTTTGGCCACCTCTTGTGAAAATCTGATTCATTGGCAACAACTTTGATGCTGGGAGAGATTGGGAGCAGGAGGAGAAGAGGACGACCGAGGATGAGATGGCTGGATGGCATCACTGACTCAATGGCATGAATGTGAGTGAACTCCGGGAGTTGGTGATGGACAGGGAGGCCTGAGGTGCTGCGATTCATGGGGTTGCAAAGGGTTGGGCACGACTAAACTGAACTGAACTAATGGTTTCCTTTGCTCTGTAAAATTTTTTACATTTAATCAGGTCCCACTTGTTTACTTTTGTTTTTATTTCTATTACTCCAGAAGGTGGGTCACAGAGAATCTTGCTTAATGTCATCAAGTGTTCTGCCAATGTTTTTCTCTAAGTGTTTCATAGTTTCTGGTCTTCCATTTAGGTCTTTAATGCTTTTTAAACTTATACTTTGTGTACAGTGTTTGGAAGTGTTCTAATATCATTCTTTTACAAACTAAAGTCCAGTTTCCACAGGACGATTTGTTTAAAATGCTGACCTTGCCCCATTTATATTCTTACCTCCTTTGTGAAAAATAAGCTACCCATAGATGCATAGGTTTATTTCTGGGCTTTCTATCTTGTTCCATTGGTCTATATATCTGTTTTTGTGCCAGTGCCATACTGTAATGATGACTGTAGTTTTGTGGTATAATCTGAAGTCTGGAAGGTTGATTCCTTCAGCTCCATTCTTCTGTCTCAAGACTGCTTTGGCTATTTGGGGTCTTTTGTATTTCCGTATGAATTGGGAAATTTTTTGTTCTTGTTCTGTGAAAAATGCCATTGGTAATTTGATAGGGATTGCCTTGAATCTGTAGATTGCATTTGATAGTATAGTCATTTTCACAACATTGATTCTTCCTAGCCACGAACATGAAATATCTCTCCATCTGTTTATGTTATCTTTGATTTCTTTCATCAGTGTCTGATAATTTCCTGTGTACAGTTCTATTGTCTCCTTAGGTAAGTTTATGCCTAGATATTTAATTCCTTTTGTTTCAGTGGTGAATGGGATTGATTCCTTAATTTCTTTTTATGATTTTTCATTCTTAGTATATAGAAATGCATGTGATTTCTGTGTTGATTTCATATCTTTTAGCTTTGCTAATTCACTGATTAGCTCTAGTAATTTTCTGATACTATCTTTACGGTTTTCTATGTACAGTATCATGTCATCTGCAAACAGTGAGAAGCTTACTTCTTTTCCAATCTGGATTCATTTGTTTCTTTTCCTTCTTGATAGTTGTATCTAGAACTGTGTTGAATAACAAACAGTGGGGTAAGTGGGCACCCTAATCTTGTTCTTGTTCTTAGGGGGAATACTTTTTAGTTTTTCACCTTTGAGAATAATATTTGCTGTAGGCTTATCATATATGGTCTTTGCTATGTTGAGGTAGGTTCCTTCTATGCTCATTTTTGAGGAGTTTTAATCATAAATGGGTGCTGAATTTTTCAAGGCTTTTTCTGCATCTATTGAGGTTATCCTGTGGCATTTATCTTTTAATTTGTTAATATGGTGTATCATGTTGATTGATCTCTGTATATTGAATAATCCTTGTATCCTTGGAATAAACCCTACTCGATCATGGTGTATGAACTTTTTGATGTGTTGCTAAACTCTGTTTGCTAAAATTTTGTTGAGGATTATTGCATCTATATTAATCAGTAATATTGGCCTATAGTTTTTTCTTCTTCTTTTTTTTTTTTTTTTCTGGTTTTGGTATCAGTGTAATGGTGACTTCATAGAATGAGTTTGGAGGTGTTCCTTCCTCTGCAACTGTTTGGAAATAATTTTAGAAAGAGAGGCATTAATTCTTCTCTGAATATTTGATAGAATTCTCCTGTGAAGCCATCTGGTCTTGGGCTTTTATTGTTTGGGAGATTTTTGCTCATAGCTCAGTTTCCATGCTTGTAAATTGATTGTTCATAATTTCTATTTCTTCCTGGTTCAGTCTTGGAATATTGAACTTTTCTAAGAATTTGTCCATTTCTTCCAGGTTATGTATTTTATTGCTGCATAGTTGTTCATAACAATATGTTATAATTCTTTGTATTTCTGCCTTGTCTGTTGTTACCTCTTTTTTCATTTCTTGTTTTCTTGATTTGATTATTTTATTTTTTCTTGTCAGATCTAGCTAAAAGTTTGCCAATTTTGTGTATCTTCTCAAAGAACCAGGTTTTAGTTTTATTAATCTTTACTGTTGTTGCTTTCATTTCTTTTTCATTTCTTTTTTCTCTAATCTTTATTATTTATTTCCTTCTACAATTTCTACAATTTTTTTGTTCTTCTTTATCCGGTTGTTTTAGGTTTAAAATTAGGTTGTCTGTTCAATGTTTTTCTTATTTCTCGAGGTAAGATTGTATTGCTGTAAACATCCCTCTTAGAACTGCTTTTGCTATATCCCATTGGTTTTGAGTTATCTTGTTTTCATTGTCATTTGTTTCTAGAAATTTTTGATTTCCCTTTTGATTTCTTCAGTAACCTGTTGGTCATTTAGAAACATGCTGTTTAATATCCATGTATTTGTGGTTCTTACAGTTTTTCTTCTTGTAATTGATATCTAGTCTCATAGCGTTGTGGTCAGAGAAGATGCTTGATAATAATTTCAATTTTCTTAAATTTCCTGAAGTTTGCTTTCTGATCCAAGATGTAGTCTAGCCTGGAGAATATTGCATGTGTACTTGAGAAGGTGTATTCTTCTGCATATGGATGGACTGTCCTAAAGATATCAGTGAGATTCATCTCATCTGATATATCATTTATGACTAGTATTTCCGTATTTATTTTCTGTTTTGATGATCTAGGTGTTAAAGTCTCTTACTATTCTTGCATGACTGTCAATTTCTCCATTTATGTTTGTTAGTGTTTGTCTTATGTATTGAGGTACTGCTATGTTGGGAGAACAGATATTTACAATTGTTATGTCTTCCTTGTGGATTGATCCCTTGGTCATTATATAGTGTCCTTCCTTATCTCTTGTAATCTTTTCGATTTTAATGTCTGTTTTGTCTGATATGATTAGGACTTCACTGGTGGCTCAGATGGTAAAGCGTCTGCCTACAATGTGGGAGACCTGGGTTCGATCCCTGGGTCGGAAAGATCCCCTGGAGAAGGAAATGGCAACCCACTCCAGTACTCTTGCCTGGAGAATCCCGTGTGTGGAGGAGCCTGGTGGTCTAAAGTCCATGGGGTCACAAAGAGTCAGACACGACTGAGCGACTTCACTTTTACTTCACTCCAGCTTTCTTTTGCTTCCCATTTGCACAGAATACATTTTACTTCCTCTCACGTTCAGTCTATATGTGTCTTTAGGTCTGAAGTGGGTTTCTCGTAGACAACATATATATATAGATCTTGTTTTGTATCCATTCAGTCAGTCTGTGTCCTTCAGTTGGGAAATTTATCCATATACATTTAAAGTAAATATTGATATACTTGTACCAGTTGCTATTTTCTTAATTGTTTGGGGTTGATTTTGTGGATCTTTATTCTTCTCTTGTATTTCTTGACTGTATCAGTCCTTTTAATATTTGTTGTAAATGTGGTTTGGTGGTACCAAATTCTCTTTAACTTTTGTTTGAAGAGCTTTGTATTCTCCATCACTGTTGAATGAGATCCTTGCTGGGTACAATAATCTTGATTGTATACTTTTCCTTTTCAGTATTTTAAATATATCCTGTCATTCTCTTCTGAACTGCAGAGTTTCTGCTGATAGATCAACTGTTAAAGGTATAGAATTTCCCATGCATGTTACTTGTTGCTTCTCCCTTGCTGCTTTTAATAGTCTTTCTTTATGTTTAGTCTTTGTTAGTTTCATTAGTATGTGTCTTGGCATGTTTCTCCTTAGGTTTATTCTTTATGGGACTCTCTGTGCCTCTTGGACTTGATTAACTGTTTCCTTTTCCATGTTAGGGAAATTTTCAACTATAAATCTCTTCACAAATTTTCTCATACCTTTTCTTTTTCTCTTCTTCTTCTGGGACCCCAATGATTAGAATGTTGGTGCATTTGATATTGTCCCAGTGGTCTCTGAGCCTATCCTCAGTTCTTTTCATTCTTTTTACTTTATTTTGCTCTTCAGAAGTTGTTTCCACCATTTTATCTTTCAGCTCACTGATATGTTTTTCTTCTTCAGATATTCTGCTATTGATTCCTTCTAGAGTATTTTTAACTTCCGTAATTGTGTTGTTTGTCTCCATATGTTTATTCTTTTTTTTTTTTTTTTCTTTTAGGTCTTTGTTAATTGATTCTTGCATTTTCTCCATTTTTTTTCAAGGTTTTTGATCATCTTTACTATCATTATTTTGAATGGTTTTTCAGATAGTTTGCCTATTTCTTCTTCTTCTTCTTTTTTTTTTTTTTTGTATTGTTGTGTCTCTAGTTTGTTCCTTTATTTGTGTAGTATTTCTCTGCCTTTTCTTTTCTTTTTTTTAAACTTATTGTGTTTGAGGTTTCCTTTTCCCAGGCTTCAAGGAAAATTGAATTCTATCCTTGAAGAAGGTTGAATTCTTTCTTCCTTTTGTATTCTACCCTCCTAATCTTGGTCCAGTAGTTTGTGCAAGCTTTGGATAAGGTGAGAGTTGTGCTGAGTTTTTGTTTGTTTGTTTTTCCTCTAATAGGCAAGGCTGAGTAAGGTGGTAATCCTATTTGCTGATGATTTGGTTTGTATTTTTGTTTTGCTTGCTGTTTAGATGAGGCATCCTGCCCAGGATACTACTGGTGCTTGGGTGATACTGGATCTTGAATTCAAGTGGTTTCCTTTGTGTGAATTCTCACTCTTTGATACTCCCTACGGTTATTTATCTGGTAGTCAAGAGTCTTGGATTCAGTGCTGCCACTCCAAAGACTCAGGGCTTGATCTCTAGACCATGTTCAACCAAAGTTGTGATACTTATTTCCCTTTAGGAGTCCATATGGTATTGATATAAAGAGGCATTGTGGGAAGAACGTGTTAGTAGCTACTAAGTCTTGAGTTCTGCAGATGATTTGGTGACCCAGTGGTTAAGACTCTGCACTTCCACTCACTGGTATGGTTGGAGTACTAAGATCTCACATGCTGAGTGGTGTGATTTTCCTTCAGTGGCATCACCTCCTTGCAGGTCCTGAGGAGACCAGGCTCCCAATAGGTGATGTGGGAAGGCAGGTGCTGCTGAGAGTTGTTTCATAAAATTTTTAAGCCAAAATTTATATATATTATTTGCCTTTGTCTCTCTCTATTATAGGTAATATATAAGCTTCTTAATAGTTAAAGAACATTTCAATGTTTCCCTGTGACATCTACTACTATTTTCTGTTTATGGTACCATATTTGTAAGCTGAGTCCTTGGAAGCCCCTGAGTTTCCATCTTTTTAGAATCATTCTTTTTTATTTTTCTGATCTTCATGAAATTCTAATTTAGATCTCTTTGTTCTGTCCAAGGTGCTGCATCCATACTTTTCTTGGATAAGGCAGAGCAATGATGGAACAGTATCCTTGCCCACTAGTGGCAACAATTGGTACATTTTCTCACATTTTCTCACTCCCTTTCATCACCTGGTACATATTGTAAATGAAATATTTTTATGATCTATTTTATTGTTGGGGTATAAAGAATGCTATACATAAGCAGTCCATGGAGAACTCTGTTATAGTATGTGAAAAATGGTCATTGAGAATTCTTTTGATAATGAGTTAGTGGCCTGTGTCAATACAATGAAAATTTTTGATGACTATTTCCATTAAACCGACTCTGTAAGCAGAAATAAAATATGGAAAGGCCGTAAAATATTATCTGATTTTCCTCCTCTGGACTAAAAAATGGTAGTTCTGACTGGTTATATGACTTACCTGAGATTGCAATGCTAGTTCCAAGGGAAAAAAAAAAAAAAATCTAGGAAACTCAGAATGTTTGATTTGTCTTTTTTGTGGTCTCACAAACTATTTTCAAGGTAATTAGCATGGTTTTCATGTTTTATAAACTCCAACGTTGCACTATTGGAGAATTGAGGTTTATTGTTTATTTTGGGGAGGTGGATAGTGAAGGAGGGAAATACTTTGCTTATTTAACCATTTATTTTGTTAAATTTTAAATGGATTCAGAATTATTTTATATTTCACTGATATCTTTATATTATCATTGAATTCTCAGGGGAAATTTTGCATTTCTACTGCCTTCCTGGGAATGCCACTGGGAATATTCATTGAGAAAACATAAGACAAGTAAATATAATCTTTTTCCAAAGGAAATAAATATACTACAGGGGCCAAAGATAAAATTAAAAAATAAATTCTCTGTAATAATTGTCCTCAGAAAGATTTTAGAAGATAATGTGACTTTCAGTTGCCAGATTACTAAAGAAGAAACAGCTTTGCTAAACTAAAGCTGGCAAACAGGTGGATTAGGAATAAGTAGAACATTAAGATAAAAGTAGTTTGAGAATATCAAGAATCAATGGTGGAGAAGAAAATGACAACCCATTCCAGTATTCTTGTCTGCGAAATCCCATGATCAGAAGAACATGGCAGGCTACAGTCCATAAAGTCTCAAAGAGTTGGGCACAACTTAATGACTAAACAACAACAATCAGGAATCAATGGAGAGAGAAATTTAAAACAGAGGAAAGAGGGGGTATGAGTTAGATGATAAAAAAGAGAGGTTTCTCTTCAGCAGTTTACGTCCCAAGGGATAAAGTATGTTGCCATCTTAAATTGAAAACTTAAAAATGTAGATGTAGTGCTTTGTTATATTGAGCTGGCTCTAAAAGGCCTACAGTAGATGGTTATATCCTCACTTTGTAACATAATAAGCATTCTATAATTTCATAGGATAATTTGTGTTAAATATTTTACTAGGTGTTCATCATTATCAACCAAGCCACTTTAACATGAGGCACTATACCATTTAAAAATAATCACTTTAAGTTGAAAGTGTTATGTTACCTGGGTTTTGATGCAGAAGGAGAACGACATTGGGCTTCACCCTGTCCCAGGAACTCAACTTTAATCCTTGTCAAACCTGTGTTAGTCATTAGAGATGGCAACAGATAATGATTTTATGGTGGTGCTAGAACCTCCTGGGTGAGTTATGTTCAAGCACTCCTGTGAACTGGACACCTCTCACTGCAGGTCAGGGAGGGACACCGTCAGGGCCAAAGGAGCAGTGGAAATTTTGGTGACTTAGTCTAGTCTCTCTAACAGAACATGGCTATTGAATTAAACCCATCTTTAAATATCTGCAGTGCTCCCATGTATAGTCATGATAGAATTTTTTGCTTTGTTCATCAGAACTTAATCTGAATCTATGATTAATTCCTTAGATATGAAATACTTAGGCATGAAATACAATTTACTTAAAAAAAAAAATGTAAGTTTCATGTGTGCAGCGTAATAATTTGACATCTGTTTCCAGCTATTAATTTTTACCCTGGTGATCACTGCATAAGAATGTATACCCAGGGCAGAGAACAGCTGTCATTTGCTGGTGATCTGTGGTGTAACTCTGGACTCTTGTGGACCCCGCCCTGCAAGTGGACTCAGATCTGGTGCATAAGCCTGTGAACACTTAGCCCACCTACTGTTGCTTCATCCATATCACTTTCCCATGGGATGGATCTCTTTGTGAAGGTTTTATGGATTAACAAGCACATTTAACTAACAGACTCAAAGGGTATTCTCCAGTTGGGCCCTGTCAGAGGTAAAGGTGCTATTCTGCCTTTATTTATCATCTTTATATAGTGCTGATCTTGATGTAACTGAGAGTAGATGAAAAGTGCAATTTTTTGAAGATCCTAAGGAGATCCAGACAGGGCTTGTTTTCGTAAGGATTATGAACAATTATCAACTTGGAAACTATTAATAGTTTCTGGTCATATGTCACTTCTATTGACTAGATTTTTGAAAACTATGCTGTTCCTAAAGACACTATATATTTCTTTTAAATGTTTTTAAAACTTGAAGACTAACTATTGACTGGATATGAAAAATTGCATCTTTGGTTTATGTGATTCTGATAGTTTTTGGAAAAAAAATTCTGTTAAATTTCCAGTTTAGACTTTCAGGAGTCCAGAAACATTGAGACAGTATCAGGTGGAGGAACTGAAGAGGAGACTATCGGTGTGGTCAACAGCCTGCTTGCCTATCATGTCTTCTTTCTTTCCAGAAGGCAGAATTTTCTCTGGTATCTGAGCCTCCTTCACATAGCTCTGCACTTCTGAGAAAGCTGTTCTTCTCACTGGCTTACGGCTGGATCTTAGTTAATCTATACCAGTTGTCATATGACACTTTCCTACCTACTGTGGACTATCTAATATAATCCAGTAAAACTGAAAGGAGGGATTATGGTCCTGGTTCCCGGAGTTTTCTTTCTCTTTTTGTAAGATATGGCAAGGAGCCAGTCCTGTTAAGTGTTCTTCTTTGGTTGGGTGGCAAAGCAGAGAAAATTAAGTTCTCTGTGACCTAGTCCTCCTTTTATGGTGCACTCTAGTTGTTATTTGGCTTGCTTTAAATCTTGTTATCTTAGTATGTCAAATACTGAGTTTCCTTATTGAAACTCTTCAGTGTTTGTTTCTGGTTCAGTTCAGTTCAGTTCAGTTCAGTCGCTCAGTCACGTCCGACTCCTTGCGACCCCATGAATCGCAGCACACCAGGCCTCCTTGTCCATCACCAACTCCTGGAGTTCACTCAGATTCGCGTCCATCAAGTCAGTGATGCCATTCAGCCATCTCATCCTTGGTCATCCCCTTCTTCTCCTGCCCCCAATCCCTCCCAGCATCAAAGTCTTTTCCAATGAGTCAACTCTTCGCATGAGGTGGCCAAAGTACTGGAGTTCCAGCTTTAGCATCAGTCCTTCCAAAGAAATCCCAGGGCTGATCCTATGTTTAGGACATGTAAAAGTGAGCTGGATGAATTACAAGCTGGAATCAAGGTTGCCAGGAGAAATATCAGTGACCTCAGATATGTACCACTCTGATGAGGAACTAAAGAGCCTCTTCATGAGGCTGAAAGAGGAGAGTAAAAAAGCTGGCTTGAAACTCAACCTTCAAAAAACTAAGATCATGTCATCCAGTCCCATCACTTCATGGCAAATAGAAACAGAAAAAGTGGGAGCATTGACAGGTTTTATTTTCTTGCCCTCCAAAATCACTGTGGACATTAACTGTAGCCATGGAATTAAATGATGCTTGCCCCTGGAATGAAAGCTATAACAAAGTAGTCAGCATATTAAAAAAGCAGAGTCATCATTTTGGTGACATATTTCATATGGTCAGAGCTATAGTTTTTCCAGTAGTCATGTACAGATATGAGAGTTGTACTGAAAAGAAGGCTTATATATGAAAATTTTATGGTTTTGAATTGAGGTGCTGAAGAAGACTGTTGACAATCCCTTGGAAAGCAAGGAGATCAAACCAGCCAATCCAAAAGGAAATCATCCCTGAGTATTTATTGGCAGGACTGTTCTGAAAGGATCTAGTGAAGGTAAAAGGAGGGGTGGCAGTGGATGAGATTGTTAGATAGCATCACCAACTCAATGGACACGAATTTGAACAACCTCCAGGAGATAGTGGAGGACAGAGGAGCCTGGCATGGTACAGTCCATGAGGTCTCAAATAGACACTATTTCACACAACAATACAAGAACAATATGTTATTAGTCTAATTCAGCAAACGTTTAAGTATGATTAATGGATGCACCCTCATGTTAAGTGTCCCTGAATACATGGTATAATCATGTGAAATGCAACATTGGTTTCATGATCTTCAGTTTGAATAATGGGATAGAGTTTTATGAAGGCTTGTGCCCAGCCCCAAATGAAAGGAAAAAGGATGATAATAACTAACATTTATCATGCTATCATGTCTTTATTATGTACATGTAATGCTCTAAGTGATTTAAATGACTTGACTCATTTAAGCCTCACAAGAACTTTATGGAGATTTTAAACCCATTTTTAGAAGTGAGCAGCATGACAGAAAATTTAAGTAAAATGATTTAATTAACTAGCTAATGGGCAGAATTAGACCACTGCTTGGCATATAGAAACTTTGTAGAAAGCAATAACTGTCATCATCTCTGATGCCAAGTGCTATACAGCTAACAGATGACAGGTACAATACTGTGTTAGGAGGTCTGTGAAATTAAGAATATACTAAGATTTGATAAAATTTGAATGCCATATTGGGGTTGGTGGATGGGTTGTGAGTGGGAAAAGATGAGGCCCAGAATGCAACATTGATTTGTTCACAGCCACAGGGTTAGGACATGCCTGGTGCAAGGGCTGAAATGTACTGACTGAATTTATAACATGAGAAGTAAGTGATAAGTGGGGGCCTGAACAGAGCTCCCTGGGAGCCATGCTGTACCTTCCATGGGGAGAGGACTGGTGAGCTGACACTTAAAGCAGAGTGGTATCTGATGGTTTCAGTTTTAGTATGTTCAGGGTCTTAAAATGCATTAGTAGTAATCAAAATAGCTAACTGTCTTATAATGTATCTTGCTGAAAACCACTTCAATTATTTTATAATCAATTTTAGCACTTTTATTTCATTCACCAAAATAATTACTTGTGTAGGTGTTTTAAATTATTTGCAAATTGGACTGAACCGAAGTAGTAATTTATCCTCAGTGGATCTGAAATAGTTATTCTTGCCTACAATGAAAAGGAACATATTATTCCATGTTTAAGAACAACTTCCCATGTCATAAGTTACCACTCGACCTGCTGACCTTGCATCTGAGTGATCCATTATTTACATCTGCTTTCCTGCCATCACTGTTCACATGTAAGGTTATCCCTCTTATCATTTAAGCTCTGTCTTATAAGAAATGATTCATTTCATTTTTCTTTGCTGAAAAACACAGGACTTAGAGATTTATTTCTATCTTGTTAGTCACTGGGCTAAGTACAGGGGCCATGAAATTAAATAAAATAAACCTCCTCAGTTTATAATATAGAGGGAGACAGATATGAAACATTATGACCTCAAAACAATGTGATAATGATTGCCAGGGAAGTAGATACAAAATGCTAGTTCACATAATGTCATCACTTAGTAGATGTACTTTCCTCAAAAATTAGAAAAAAAAAAAAAAAAGAAGAAGAAGGAACTGAGGCTAATTAACTTGCTTAATAGCAAAAAGGACTTCCCTCATAGCTCAGTCAGTAAATAATCTGCTTGCAATGCAGGAGACCTGAGTTCAGTTCCTGTGTTGGGAAGATCCCCTGGAGAAGGAAATGGCAACCCACTCCAATATTCTTGCCGGGAAAATCCCATGAACAGAGGAGACTGTCAGGCATGACAGTCCATGGGGTTGCAAGACTCAGACATTACTTAGTGACTAAACCACCACAGCAAGTGACAAAGCAATTTTAGCACTCAAATTTGAATCCAAAAACTACAAACAGAACTCAAATAAACTTTACATTAGTAGAGATTGTTGATTTAATAGTTATTAATGCAGAATATTAAATGATTTTAAAATAAAGTGGTGAAGGAGTGACTGCCCAATATTATTTGACTCTTTGTGACCTTATGGACTGTAGCCCACAAGTCTTCTCTGTCCATGGGATTTTCCCAGCAAGAATATTGTAAGTGGGTTGCCATTTCCTCCTTCAGGGGATCTTCCTGAGTCAGGGATTGAACCCATGTCTCCAGCATCTCCACCTTTTCTGGCATATTCTTTACCCCTGAGCCACTGGTGAAGCCCTAAAATAAAGTGGTCTTTATCAGTTATTTATGAGATAGATTTGAAAGAGTTTATTATTCTACTATGTTGTACTCCATTTTATTAGCACTAATCATTAAAGATTTCATTCTGCATTCAAATTCAAAAAGGAGGAAACATTTTTTCTTAGAAACTTAAGTTTAATTTGAAGGTGGAACAAGAAATATAACTTTGTTCACTTATGTAAATATGTTATTCATGCTCCGCTTATAATCAGAAGTTCTCATCACCAAGCAGCTGTGGATCATTCCTGTTATACAATCCCTTTCACTTTCACTTTTCACTTTCATGCATTGGAGAAGGAAATGGCAACCCACTCCAGTGTTCTTGCCTGGAGAATCCCAGGGACGGGGGACCCTGGTGGGTTGCCGTCTATGGGGTCACACAGAGTTGGACACGACTGAAGCGATTTATCAGCATACAGTCCCTTCTGAAAATGCCCATAAATAGAAGCATTTCCTTTTATAAGTTTTATTGATTTTTGGTTTGGGATGAGCATAAACGTCAAAACAGCTCAATACTGGCCTCATTCCCTGTCATTGTATTTAAAAGTCATTTACATTTTATTGACAGTAATTCATTTTCTTCCATGCCCTTTGCTTCAGTATATCTTATATTAATATCTTCTACATAAATGCTCTTTTCTCTTACATTGCTTTGAAAATTATTTTCAAAGTTAATTGGTAATTAAATGTCTCTTGATTCTTTAAAATTTCCCTAGAAATTATGTTTGGGCATATTTTAAGTTTGCCTGTCTTCTGAATTTTAGAATTATGATATCTGGAAGATTATGTATTTCACACTCCATGAAGAAATTTAGTCATAAAGAGCCTTATGTAAGAACATATTTTGTAGTATTCTTTAGTGTGTAGCTCTAACAAGGTTGATTGTACAGTTTCCTGGTTAAATAAGTCAGTGTACATAGGTGTGATATAGTGCCATCAGAGTAAAGGCTAATTAAAAATGATTAAAACAGAAATTAAAGTAACAATTAATTAATTAAAAAAAAAAAACATGATCACAAAGGTATTCTAAACATTCTTGAACACATAACTTACCTAGGGGCTACATCTTTTATTTTATCCTTGTCTTGCTTTCCTGCCCATAAGGGAAATACTATTACATGGTGTCTTACCTTTAAGACTTATCCCAGTCTGGTTACTGGTAACTATTTAACTTCATCATGTAAACTAAATTTCTCTTATTAATTCCTGGCTTTTCCTAATTCTTTTCTATATTTAATCTGCTACATGTGAGGTAGAGTGTAATTCATTAGTATTTATTGAATTAATGAGAGAATAAAGTCACTACTACAAGTCTATGCCCCGACAAGTAATGCTGAAGGAGATGAACTTGAACGTTTCTATGAAGATCTACAGGACCTTATAGAATTAACACCCCCCAAAAGATGTCCTTTTCATTATAGGGGCTAGAGTGCAAAAGTAGGAAGTCAAGAAACAGCTTGAGTAACAGGCAAATTTGGCATTGGAGTACAGAATGAAGTAGGGCAAAGGCTAATAGAGTTCTGCCAAGAGAACACACTGGTCATAGTGAAAGACTGTTGTTGAATCACGCAAAGACGCTGGGATTCTTGGCCCCCGAATGAGAAGAATTCAATCCAGGGCCAGAGATGAGGCTTGATTACACAGAGCTTTTGTGTAATAAAGTTTTATTAAAGTATAAAGGAGACAGAGAAAGCTTCTGACATAGGCGTCAGAAGGGGGCAGAAAGAGTACCCACCTGCTAGTGTTCAGCTGGATGTTATATAGTCACTAGCAGTCTGTTAATAAATGAAAGGAATGTCTTAAAACTCAGAATGGCACCAGGCCCCTCACCCATAAGATGCATTTTGGGATAATCTTGGCACCAAATGTTTCATTCTGGGCCAGAAAATGATTAACTTGAATCTTCAAGAAGGGCAGATTGCCATACAAATAGTTTTGTTTACACAGATTAGGGGAACAATATCTGAATATAACATACTGGTTCGTCAAGCAAGTTCTGAGCCAAGAGGCAGAACTGACTTGAAGACAGAGTTTGGGGTAAATGCATAGTATATTAGCATAGCTTAAGATAAACATTTCCATAAGAGAAATTCATTGGTTATCTCTAGGTTTGAGAATAGTTAACTTCAGGTGAAACCAGGTGTCATTATGGCAACACAGTATTTTAAGAGAAACCTCCTTTTAAATTGGTATAGAGAAGGAAAAAATACTAGTTTGTTTCCTCCTGCAGCTTAAGAGAGATAAAAATGTTTGACACTTGCAGGCTATTTCCTCCATTTGGAGACGTCTGGCCTTCCTGCCTGTTACCCTCTCATTCCCCCTTTTTCTATAGGAGAATTATGTTGCCTAGGGAAAAGGGGCATCGTTCTCCTTCCATAACTGCTTCTGAGCTGACAAGGGGCGTTGTCCCTAAATTGGTGAGGCAACATATTCTCCTAATCCTCATATTGAGGATATCTGATCCAGGGGCCCCAAATAGTAGTTGGAGAAAGCTGCAGCAGTAGCAGGAGTTTGAGCAACCATTTGTAACTTAAAAGCTTTCATCTGGCTAGAAAAAAAATCTAGTTACACAGTTACAGATGTAAGGCAACATAGTCATTAAAACAAGTTAAAATCAAAATTAGAAGTCACATTATATCCATATTTAAAGTGCAACGTGTTGCACCAGTCCATTTTAGGGTTGTTAGATGTCATCAGATAAGAGGCATCTCATGATTGTTGTTTAAGGTATTTGCAGACTTTGAGAAAGTTTTTTCCTTGAAGTGGAGATGTTGACCATGGGAATCCTTGCACTGATGAAGAGGGGAGTGCTCCACAGACCCAGCAGTTAGACCGATTGTGGAGTGCAGTGTAGGAGTGAGCCCAGTATAAGAAGGCATTGTCTTGAGGATCAAATGGCAGATTCAGGATTTTTGGAGTCAGCACAAATAGGCTCACATAGATTATCAGGCCCATCTGAAAAGTACAAAGTCAAAGCATAGAAAGTAAAGACATAAAATGAAGTCACTTAGTTTTGGTCACTATGCCACCTCTTAACTCGAGTGTGATGTACCCACAAATCAATTCCTGGCACTTTGACAGCTGTGGGAGAAGAAAGAATAACCTGGTAAGGGCCTTCCCAGAGGGGCTCGAGGGATGGGCCCCCAGATCCCAATGTTTGTATGAGAACCTCAGTTCCTGGTTCAAATAGAGGCTTGCTTGACTCAGAGGCTGGGTCAGGAGTCGTCTTCAGGAGTTCTGTTAATGTCTGTTGAAAAGCTGAGAGCTGAGTTACATAACTAGTTAATTTCAGGGCTTCAAGGTCTATAGCAATATCTGTGTGTAAGAAAGGCCTTCCATAAATACATTCAAAGGGGGACAGTCCCTCTTTTTGGGGGGGCAGTTCAAGCCCTCATTAAAGCTATGGGTAGGACTTTAATCCAATTGTCCTGTGTCTCTTTAGTTAATTTGCGCTGATGTCTTTTGATAATGTCATTAGCTTTTTCAATCTTTGCTGAGGATTGGGGTCTCCAGGAACAGTGTAAGTGATATTTTATTCCTAAAGCTTTAGATACCCCCTAAGTTACAGCAGGTTTAAAGGCAGAGCCATTGTCACTCTGAAGGCTCCGTGGCAGCCCAAACCTGGGGATAATTTCATGGATTAAAATCTTTATAACTTCGTTAGCCTATTCCCTACGACAGGGAAAAGCCTCAATCCATCCAGTATAAGTATCCACCCAAATTTGTAAGCAACACTATCCATTAGATTTTGACATATGAGTAAAATCAATTTCCCAGTCCTCTCCCGGATACTTCCCACTTCGTTGTAATCCAGATTTTGCTAGCTTTTCAGTCTTTGGGTTACTTCTTTGACAAACCTCACACCTTTTGATAATATTCTTTAAAGTTTTCATTACATTTTTACCTTCAAACAAACGAGAAACAATTTGGTAAGTACTCTCTGCACCCAAATGAAAACTCTAATGTAAACCCTTAAGAATTTTCCACTGAGCATTTTCAGGAATTATTAATTGTCCATCCTTGGACTGTAACCATCCTTAATCAGTAATCTTTGTTCCTCGTTTCTCATATCTTTCTAATTATTCCTCAGTATATTTTGGTTGTTCCTGTTCCACAGGACCTGTCCAGATCAAAGGCATCTGCAGTGAAGGGGTTATGTAAAGTGCCTCTTTTGCTTTTCTGGTTTGACTGTCAGCCAACTGATTATCTTTGGCTACCTTACTCCCATCCCTGCTGTGCCTTTTGAAATGCATAACAGCTACTTCTTTAGGACAATATATAGCAGTTAAAAGTCTCTCAATATCTCTGAAATGCTTAATAGGTTCTCCTGTTGCTGTTTTAAACTCTTTTTTTCCATATTGCAGCATGAGCATGTAAAGTCAAAAAAGCATACTTAGAATCAGTGTAGATATTTACTCACTGCCTTTTGCTTAATTCTAGAGCTCCGGTCAGAGCCACAAGCTCCGCTAACTGAGCACTGGTTCCCTGGGGGAGAGATTTTACTTCCAAAACCTGTTCAGCAGTCACCATGGCATAACCTGCATTATGCTTTCCATCCCGAACAAAAGAACTGCCATCTGTAAATGTTTCCATGTCAGGATTGTCTAATAGAATATCCATTAGATCCTCCAGAGCTGCATAGTTAAAAGTTAGGGATTGGGAACAATCGTGATCAGGTGTTTCATTTTCCTTCTCAGGAAGGAAAGTGGCAAGATTTAAATTTACACAAAATTTAAGCTTAGTTACTGGTCCTTCTAACAACAATGATATTTAAGAAGCCTACTGTCTGTCATCCAAATATTAACTTTAGAATTTAAGATTCCACTCACATCATGAGAAGTCAGTACAGTAAGATTTCATCCATTAATTATTTTTAAAGCTTCAGGTGCTAATAAAGCCTCTGCCCCAATTACTCTTAGACAGTGGGGCCACCCACGTGAAATAAGCAATAGGTTGCTGCTGAGGCCCTCGGTGTTGTGTCAAAACTCTCAAGGCCATACCTTTCCTTTCAGTGACAAACAAATTAAATTCTGACCCTGTGGGCAAGCTCTGAGCTGGAGCCTGCAGGAGAGCAGTCTGAAGAACCTCAAAAGCCTTTTGAGTTTCTGGAGACCAAACCAGTTTGTCAGTTTGGGCCTGCTGAGTTTCAGCTATAGGTTTATATAAAGGCCAGACATGTTCCCCATAACCCGGAATCCAAATGCGACAGTAACCTATGATTCCCAAAAATCCTCTCACATGTTGTAAAGTCATAGGTAGGGGATGATTTAGTATAGGTTTAATTCTCTCAGGGTCTATGGCCCTAGTCCCTTCTGATATGATTAGGCCCAGATATCTAACCAATTGTTTACAAAGCTGGACCTTTTCTCTTGATGCCTTGTAACCACAGCCTGCCAAAAAGTTTAAGAAATCTTCTGAGGCTCATGAACAAGCTTCCCCTGTCTCAGAAAAGAGCAAAATATCATCTACATACTGTAACACCACTGGTTCAGAGCTATTAAAGTTTTGTAGATCCCCTGACGAACTTTGTCCAAATAAGTGAGGACTGTCACGAAATCCCTGGGGCAAAACTGTCCAGGTTAACTGAGAAGCTGGCTGCCTAGGGTCTTCAAAGGCAAATAGAAATTGACTTTCTTCTGCCAAAGGCACTGAATAGAAGGCATCTTTCAAGTAAATTACTGAGAAATATTTGGCTCGTTTAGGAATTTCAGACAATAGAGTATAAGGGTTAGGCACCACGGGGTGTAAAGGAACTACAGCCTCATTTATTATTTGTAAATCTTGAACTAGTCTCCATTTACCATTTGATTTTTTAATTATTTTTATTTTTTTAATTTTTATTTTTACTTTATTTTACTTTACAATACTATATTGGTTTTTTTTTTTTTTTTTTTTATACCCAAAGTAGGAGTGTTGCAAGGACTGTTACAGAGAGTTAATAGTCCCTGCTCCTTTAAACTTTTGATGATGGTTAAACCCTTCCTTAACCTCAGGTTTCAGTGGATACTGCTTCTTATGTGGAAATAAGTGTGGGTCTTTGAGTTTGACAACTACAGGAATAGCATTTTGTGCTTGACCCACAGATTTTCCATCAGTCCATACTCTAGGATTTACATTTTGTTCAACTAAAGGGAGAGAAACGGAGGGCTCCATATTCATGAAAACAGAGGCATGGACCTTGCTCAGTATATCCCTTCCCAAAAGAGGTGAGGGAGATTCTGGCACGATCAACAACTCATGTGAAAATAGCACAGAATCCCAGTTGCAAGATAAAGAATAACTGAAATAATACATTTTGGCTCATCCAGACAGTCCCATTACAGAAGCGGATTGGGAAGAAAGTGGGCCAGGGACTTCAGTAAGCACAGAGTAAGTTGCCCCAGTATCTAAAAGGAAATCGATGGATTGGTCCCCCACAATTACTAATACTGGGGTTCCTCAGGTGTAATTAGGACAGGAATTTGTGTGGGAACCCCCGGGCCCCTTCAGTCCTGATTGTCTTGAGAGTCCGACCCCAGAGACCTACGCCTCTGGGGGCAGTCTCTCTTCCAGTGTGGTCCTTTGAAGACTGGACATGGAGCCAGGGGTGGCTTAGATGCCTGGGAGCAATTCCACTTGAGGTGCCCCTCTTTTCCACAGTAATAGCAAGCCCATTCCTTTTCACCTAGGTCCCTCTGGGCATCTTTCTCAGGCTGTTTAGGAAAGTTTTTTGTAGCCATTGCGAAGGCTTCTGCCTTTTCCTTTGTCTTTTGCTGCCTTTCTTTCTTTTCCTCATATTCCCTACCATAATAGATTGTCTGAGCCAGTTGTAACAGAGTATCTAAAGACTGATTTGGTCGATACATCCGTTTTAATAGCTTATGACTGATATCTGGAGTCGACTGAGTGAGAAAGCTATCCTTTAAGATCACTTTTCCCTCTTTACTTTTGGGATCAATCTCAGTGAATCTGCGAAGGGCTTCTCTCAGTCTATCTAGAAATTTACCAGGAGCTTCCTTCTCCTCCTGTTCTATGTCTGCCAATTTGCCACAGTTTAAAGGCTTAGAATGTGCCTGCCTGAGTCCTTCAAGAATACATCTGACAAAATGACTCTGATCCCATCTTCTTTAGCTGTGTTGTAGTCCCAGTCTGCTTCTGTAGTTGGGACCGCCTGATTCCCAGTGGGGAGGGCCGCTATCTCATTCTCCCTATTCTCTACTGATTCATTACCAAGCCATTCATCTCCATGTGTGAAGTCACTCAGTCGTGTCCAACTCTTTGTGACCCCGTGGACTATAGCCCGCCTGGCTCCTCTCTCCATGGGATTCTCCAGGCAAGACTACTGGAATGGATTGCCATTTCCTTCTCCAGGGGATCTTCCCAACACAGGGATCGAACCCGGGACTCCTGCACAACCACTTTTACCAAAACTCGAGTCTTTGAGTCGGGAGTCAGCATTTGTCCCAAGATATACATCACATCCTTCCAAGTAAGGTCATAAAGCAGAGTAACACCTTTAAAAGCTCTAATATATTTTTCTGGGTCCTCTAAATAGTCTCCCAGATCCTCCTTGATTCTTTGTATTTCTTGATAAGAAAAAGGCTTATTGATTCTCATAGACTTGATTATTTCTCCCGGTGGGTGTTTCATGAAGAGGCAACAGCTTGTGTGGCTGTTCCTCAGTCTCTCTGGCTGCTCTGCACATATGATCCCAGGGATAGATTGGAAAACCGGTTTTTCTTTTTCTCTTTGTCTCCTGTCCTCCATTTCATCTTTTACTTTGATGGTCTGAGTTTCTACTGAAACCAGAGTAGTCTGAGGTCGTACTGAGACAGGAGTTGTTTGGATCACCACGTGGGCAGTTTGAATCTCCACTGAGACCAAGGGAGTTTGAATCTCAGTTTGGGTTTCCACTGAGACAAAAGCAACCCTTCTGAGAGGGGTTCTCTGGTTTTCAGTTTGCTCAGCTTGGAGCCTCCGGGTACAGGGGCAAAGTAGGAGGACAGGAGGGAACTGAAGGTTTCACGCCCAAATCTATACCCTTAGGACATAAGTCTAGCATATTTCGCAGAGAGAAAAAGGGCAACACATATGCTACTTCTACCCATTTCCCTTGTTTCTTGCAGAACCGGTCTAATTATAAAACTATTATCCTTAAGAGACCCTCCAATTGGCCACTGTTCGCCATCCTCCAGTGGATACCGTGGCCATGCAGCATCACATAGGAAGACCAGGTGTGTCTTCTTTAAGCCCTGGGAATCAAATCTATCCCAGATTTTCAGGATACAGGTCAAAGGAGTAAGGCTGGAATTGTTAGCTCCCATCTATATGAGAGAAAAAAAGCGACCAGCACCATTTTTATACAGGAGGCTTCCCTCCCTGCTCTAGATGGGGGTGTAGACAGACTTTACACCAAAAGTCTTTCCTTCCTGGTCGGAATTAGTCTGTCGCTTACTGACGCAGGCACCATCCTCGTCCCTTCCGGTTCTACCACCAAGACGGGGTGAGGATGTACCTGACATCAATCCAGCTCTTCACCATTAACCTTGCTTGCCTCTGATGCCAGCCGGGGTGCAATCAGAGTAACCTTCCAGCATGCCACCCAAGCTAAGACCGCTGGGGGAAACATTTGTCACCTGAGTGCCTGTGCACGACCCTGAATATATTCCTGACCACAGTAAGACCAATATGAACATAAAACTGAGATGTTCCTTCCAAGCATCACCACACCAGTATAAGAGCCTGCTCTGGTCCACTAAGAGCCAGTGTTACCAAAGGGGGGAAAAACAAAAACAAAAACAAACAAACAAAAAACCTCTGCAGTCCCTATTTGAGTAACCTTTTACCTCAGAGATGTTTTGGAGCTAGAGCTCCATTTAGCTTCTGAACTTCCAATTCCTAGCGAGGCTAGGCACTTTCTTGACTACCAATCCAAGTTTGGGACCTAAGCCACAGTACACAATAATAGTATAGATCACAAGTCTCTTGAAAGTCTATGATCTGATTGATTAGGTTAGCACTTCTAATTTCCAAGGAGTTATGAAATGGTCAAAGAGAGTGAAAAGTTTGACCGAGAAAGGAGAGTTTGGTCCACATGCTTTGTCCATTTCCGGTCGGTTCCTGAAGGAGACATTGGATGCCTCTTGGCATTGGCAGGTCGGTATAAACCCCCAACAGGTTTCTGCCGTAAGCTGTATGAGATCACTGTGGAACCGCAGAGCAGGGCTCCTCACTTGCTTTGTGCAGGGCATACCATTTATTCACACAAGCACACCGTAGAGTTAGTAAAGAACAGCAGAAATCATCTTCACTAAGAGAACAAAGAACTAGAGCTCCGAACATCCTTACCTTGTCCTGAAGGATGCCGGATGAGCTCCCAAGATGAAAGATTGTTGTTGAATCACACAAAGGCACTGGGATTCATGGCCCCCATATGAGAAGAATTCAGTCTGGGGCCAGAGACGAGGCTTGATCACTCAGAGCTATTGTGTAATAAAGTTTTATTAAAGTATAAAGGAGATAGAGAAAGCTTCTGACATAGGCATCAGAAGGGGGCAGAAAGAGTACCCACCTGCTAGTGTTCAGCTGGATGTTATATAGTCACTAGCAGTCTGTTAATAAATGAAAGGAATGTCTTAAAACTCAGAATGGCACCAGGCCCCTCACCCATAAGATGCACTTTGGGATAATCTTGGCACCAAATGTTTCATCCTGGGCCATAAAATGATTAACTTGAATCTTGAAGAAGGGCAGATCACTATACAAATAGTTTCATTTACATAGATTAGAGGAACAATAACTTAATATAACATACTGGTTTGTCAAGCAAGTTCTGAGCCAAGAGGCAGAACTGACTTGAAGACAGAGTCTGGGGTAAATGCATAGTACATTACCACAGCTTAAGATAAATGTTTCCGTAAGAGAAATGCATTGGTTATCTCTAGTTTGAAGATAGTTAACTTCAGGTGAAATCAGGTGTCATTATGGCAACACAGTATTTTAAGAGAAACCTCCTTTTAAATTTGTATAGAGAAGGAAAAAATATCCCTAGTTTGTTTCCTCCTGCAGCTTAAGAGAGATAAAAATGTTTGACACTTGCAGGCTATTTCCTCCATTCGGAGACCTCTGGCCTTCCTGCCTGTTACCCTTTCAATAGCAAACACCCTCTTCCAACAACACAAGAGAATACTACACATGGACATCACCAGATGATCAGCAACAAAATCAAATTGATTATATTCTTTACAGCCAAAGATGGAGAAGCTCTATTCAGTCAGCAAAAACAAGACCGGGAGCTGACTGTGGCTCAGATCATGAACTCCTTATTGCCAAATTCAGACTTAAATTGAAGCAAGTGGGGAAAACCACTAGACTATTCAGATATGACCAAAATCACATCCCTTACAAATACACAGTGGAAGTAAGAAATAGATTTAAGGCACTAGATCTGATAGACAGAGTGCCTGAAGAATTATGGATGGAGCTTCATGACATTGTACAGGAGAGAGGAATGAAGACCATCCTCAAGAAAAAGAAATGCAAATAAATAAATAAATAAATAAAAAGGCTGTTTGAGGAGGCCTTACAAATAGCTGTGAAAAGAAGACATCTGAAAAGCAAAGGGGAAAAGGAAAGATATACCCCTTTGAATACAGAGTTCCAAAGAATATCAAGGAGAGATAAGAAAGCCTTCCTCAGCGATCAAGCCAAATAAATAGAGGAAAACAATAGAATGGGAAAGACTAGAGATGTCTTCAAGAAAATTAGAGATACCAAGGGAACATTTCATGCAAAGATGGGATCCATACAGGACAGAAATGGTATAGACCTAACAGAAGCAAAGATATTAAGAAGAGGTGGTGAGAATAATCAGAAGGACTGTACAAAAAAGATATTCATGACCCAGATAATTCATGATGGTGTGATCATTCAGAGTCATATCCTGCAACGTGAAGTCAAAGGGGCCTTAGAAAGAATCACTATGAACGAAGCTAGGAGAGGTGATGAAATTCTAGTTGAGTTATTTCAAATTCTGAAAGATGATGCTGTGAAAGTGCTGCACTCAATATGTCAGCAAATTTGGAAAGCTCAGCAGTGGCCACAGGACTGGAAAAGTCAGTTTTCATTCTAATCCCAAAGAAAGGCAATGCCAAAGAATGCTCAAATTACTGCACAATTGCACTCATCTCACATGCTAGTAAAGTAATGCTCAAAACTCTCCAAGCCAGGCTTCAGCAATACTTGAACCGTGAACTTCCAGATCTTCACATTGGTTTTAGAAAAGACAGAGGAACCAGAGATAACATTGCCAGCATTGGCTGAATCATAGAAAAAGCAAGAGCTCCAGAAAAAACATATATTTCTGTTTTATTGACTATGCCAAAGCCTTTGACTCTGTGGATCACAATAAACTGTGGAAAATCTTGAAAGAGATGGGAACACCAGACCACCTGACCTGCCTCTTGAGAAACCTATATGCAGGTCAGGAAGCAACAGTTAGACTGGGCATGGAACAACAGACTTGTTCCAAATAGGAAAAGGAGTACGTCAAGGCTGTATATTGTTACCCTGCTTATTTAACTTATATGCAGAGTACATCATGAGAAATGCTGGGCTGGAAGGAAGCACAAGCTGGAATCAAGATTGCTGGGAGAAATATCAATAACCTCAGATACGAAGATGACACCACCCTTATGGCAGAAAGTGAAGAGGAATTAAAGAGCCTCTTGATGAAATTGAAACAGGAGAGTGAAAAAGTTGGCTTAAAACTCAGCATTCCGAAAACTAAGATCATGGCATCGAGTCCCATCACTTCATGGGAAATAGATGGGAAAACAGTGGAAACAGTGTGAGACTTTATTTTGGGGGGCTTCAAAATCACTGCAGATGGTGATTGCAGCCATGAAATTAACAGGCACTTACTCCTTGGAAGGAAACTTGTAACCAACCTGAACAACATATTAAAAAGCAGACATTACTTTGTCAACAAAGGTCTGTGTAGTCAAGGCTATCGATTGTCCAGTGGTCATGTATTGATGTGAGAGTTGGATTATATAGAAAGCTGAGCACTGAAGAACTGATGCTTTTGAACTGTGGTGTTGGAGAAGAATCTTGAGAGTCCCATGGACTGCAAGGTGATCCAACTAGTCCATCCTATAGAAGATCAGCACTGGGTGTTCATTGGAAGGAATGATGCCAAAGCTGAATCTCCAGTACTTTGGCCAACTAATACGAAGAGCTGACTCATTTGAAAAAACCCTAATTCTAGGAAAGATTGAGGGCAGGAGAAGGGGACGACGGAGCATGATATGGTTGGATTACATCACTGACTCAACGGACATGGGTTTGGGTGGACTCTGAGAATTGGTGATGGACAGGGAGGCATGGGATGCTGCGGTTCATGGGGTCGCAGAGTCAGACACAACTGAGCAACTGAACTGAACTGAAGAATACATAACTGGCAGGAAGTTTAAAATGTACAAACCACTTTATTAAATGCTCTGTCAATTTCTTACAAAGTTAAACACCATTTTGGGAGAAATGTCCGACTCTTGGTGACCCCATGAATCACAGCACGCCAGGGCTCCCTGTCTGATACCAACTCCTGAAGTTTACACAAACTTACTCCTTGGAAGAAAAGTTATGACCAACCTAGATAGCATATTCAAAAGCAGAGACATTACTTTGCTGACTAAGGTCTGTCTAGTCAAAGCTATGGTTTTTCCAGTGGTCATGTATGGATGTGAGCATTGGACTGTGAAGAAGGCTGAGTGCCAAAGAATTGATGCTTTTGAACTCTGGTGTTGGAGAAGACTCTTGAGAGTCCCTTGGACTGCAAGGAGATCCAACCAGTCCATTCTGAAGGAGATCAGCCCTGGGATTTCTTTGGAAGGAATTATGCTAAAGCTGAAACTCCAGTCCTTTGGCCACCTCATGCAAAGAGTTGACTCATTGGAAAAGACTCTGATTCTGGGAGGGATTGTGGGCAGGAGGAGAAGGAGACAACAGAGGATGAGATGGCTGAATGGCATCACGGACTCAATCGACGTGAGTCTAAGTGAACTCCGGGAGTTGGTGATGGACAGGGAGGTCTGGCGTGCTGCAATTCATGGGGTCACAGAGTCAGACATGACTGAGCAACTGAACTGAACTAAACGTCATTGAGTCGATGATGCCATCCAGCCATCTCATCTTCTGTCATCCCCTTCTCCTCCTGTCCCCAATCCCTCCCAGCATCAGAGTCTTTTCCAATGAGTCAACTCTTCGCTTGAGGTGGCCAAAATATTGGAGTTTCAGCTTCAGTGTCAGTCCTTCAAATAAACACCCAGTACTGATCTCCCTCAGGATGGACTTGTTGGGTCTCCTTGCAATAAAAGGGGCTCTCAAGAGTCTTCTCCAACACCACAGTTCAAAAGCATCAATTCTTCAGCACTCAGGTTTCTTTATAGTGCAACTCTCACATCCGTACATGACTACTGCAAAAACCACTGTCTTGAGTAGATGGACATTTCTTGGCAAAGTGCTGTCTCTGCTTTTTAATATGCTGTTCAGGTTGGTCATAACTTTCCTCCCATGGGGTAAGCATCTTTTAAATTCATGGCTGCAATCACCATCTACAGTGATTTTGAAGCACCCAAAAATAAAGTCTGAACACAGTTTCCTCTGTTTCCCCTTCTAGTTTCCATGAAGTGATGGGACCAGATGCCATGATCTTCATTTCCTGAATGTTGAGTTTTAGCCCACTTTTCAGTGTCCTCTTTCATCAAGAGGCTTTTTAGTTCGTCTTCACTTTCTGCCATAAGGATGGTGTCATGTGTATATCTGACGTTATTGATATTTCTCCCAGCAATCTTGATTTCAGCTTGTGCTTTTTCCAGCCCAGCGTTTCTCATGATGGTACTCTGCATATAAGTTAAATAAGCAGAGTGACAATATACAGCCTTGACGTACTCCCTTTCCTATTTGGAACCCGTCTGTTGTTCCATGTCCAGTTATAACTGTTGTTCCTGACCTGCATATAGGTTTCTCAAGAGGCAGGTTAGGTGGTCTGTTATTCCCATCTCTTTCAGAAGTTTCCATAGTTTATTGCCATCACACAGTCAAAGACTTTGGCATAGTCAATAAAGCAGAAATAGATGTTTTTTGGAACTCTTGCTTTTTCCATGATCCATTGGATGTTTGCAATTTAATCTCTGTTTCCTATTCTTTTTCTAAAGCCAGGTTGAACATCTGGAAGTTCACGGTTCAAGTATTGATGAAGCCTGAGTTGGAAAATTTTGACTGTTACTTTACTAGCATGTGAGATGAGTGCCATTATGTGGTAGTTTGAGCATTCTTTTGCATTGCCTTTCTTTACGATTGTAATGAAAACTGACTTTTTCCAGTGCTGTCGCCACGGATGTGTTTTCCAAATTTACTGGCATATTGACTGCAGCACTTTCACAGCATCATCTTCCAGGATTTGAAATAGCTCAACTGGAATTCCATCACCTCCACTAGCTTTGTTTGTAGTGATGCTTTCTAAGGCCCACTTCAGTTCACTTTCTGTCATGTCTGGCTCTAGGTAAGTGATCACACCATCATGATATCTGGGTCATGAAGATCTTTTTTGAACAGTTCTGTGTATTCTTGCCACCTCTTCCCAATACCTTCTGCTTCTGTTATGTCTATACCTTTTCTGTCCTTTATCGAGCCCATCTTTGCATGAAATATTCCCTTTTGTGTGTAATTATCTTTAAGAGATCTCTAGTCTTTCCCATTCTGTTGTTTTCCTCTATTTCTTTGCATTGATCTCTGTAGAAGGGTTTCTTATCTCTCCTTGCTATTCTTTGGAAGTCTGCATTCAGATGGTTATATCTTTCCTTTTCTCCTTTGCTTTTCACTTCTGTTCATTTCACAGTTCTTTGTAAGGCCTCCTCAGACAGCCATTTTTCTTTTTTGCGTTTCTTTTACATGGGGATGGTCTTGATCCCTGTCTCCTGTACAGTGTCATGAACCTCCATCCATAGTTCATCAGGCACTCTATCAGATCTAGTCCCTTAAATCCATTTCTCACGCCCACTGTAGAATCATAAAGGATTTGATTTAGGTTATACCTTAATGGTCTAGTGGTGTTCCCTACTTTCTTGAATTTAAGTCTGAATTTGGCAATAAGGAGTTCATGATCTGAGGCACAGGCAGCTCCCAGTCTTGTTTTTGTTAACTGTATAGAGCTTCTCCATCTTTGGCTGCAAATAATATAATCAATCTGATTTTGGTGTTTTCCATCTGGTGATGTCCATGTGTAGAGTCTTCTCTTGTGTTATTGTAAGAGGGTATTTGTTATGAGCAGTGCATCTCTTGGCAATACTATATTAACCTTTGCCCTGCTTCCTTCTGTACTCCAAGGCCAAATTTGCCTGTTACTCCAGGTGTTTCTTGACTTCCTACCTTTGCATTCCTGTCCCCTGAAAAGGGTATCAATTTTGGTTGTTCTAAAAGGTCTTGTAGGTCTTCATCAGTTCAGTTCAGTTCAGTCACTCAGTCGTGTCTGACTCTGACCCCATGAATCGCACCACGCCAGGCCTCCCTCTCCATCACCAACTCCCGGAGTTCACTCAGACTCGCGTCCATCGAGTCAGTGATGCCATCCAGCCATCTCATCCTCTGTTGTCCCCTTCTTCTCCTGCCCCCAATCCCTCCCAGCATCAGAGTCTTTTCCAATGAGTCAACTCTTCGCATGAGGTGGCCAAAGTAGGTCTTCATAGAACCATTCAAGTTCAGCTGCTTCAGCATTAGTGGTTATGGCATAGGCTTTAATTACCGTGATATTGAATGCTTTGCCTTGGAGACGAACAGTGATCATTCTGTCATTTTTGAGATTGGATCCTAAGTACTGAATTTCAAACTCTTTTGTTGACCATGATGGCTACTCCATTTCTTCTAATGTATTCCTTCCCACAGTAGTAGCTATAATGGTCATCTGAGTTAAATTCACCCTTTCCAGTCCATTTTAGTTGGCTGATTCTTAGAATGTCAACGTTCATTCTTGTCGTCTCCTGTTTGACCACTTCCAATTTGCCTTGATTCATGGACCTAACATTCCAGTTTCCTACGCAATATTGCTCTTTAGAGCATTGGACCTTGCTTCTATCACCAGTCACATCCACAGCTGGGTATTGTTTTTGTTTTGGCTCCATCCCTTCATTCATTGTGCTGTTATTTCTCCACTGATCTCCAGTAGCATATTGGGCACTTACTGACCCGGGGAGTTCTTCTTTCAGTATTCTATCATTTTGCCTTTTCATACTGTTCATGGGGTTCTCAAGGCAAAAATACTGAAGTGATTCGCTATTCCCTTCTCCAGTGAACCTCATTCTGTCAGATCTCTCCTCCATGACCCATCTGTCTTGGGTGGCCCCCTCATGGCATGGCTTAGTTTCACTGAGTTAGGCAAGGCTGTGGTCCGTGTGATCAGATTGGCTAATTTTCTGTGATTATGGTTTCAGTGTGTCTGGCCTCTGATGACCTCTTGCACACCTACCATCTTACTTGGGTTTCTTTTACCTTGGATGTGGGGTATCTCTTCACGGCTGCTCCAGCAAAGTGCTGCCAAGGCTTCTTACCTTGCACGAGGTCGCCCCTCCTCACCTTGAGTATGGAGTAGCTCCTATCGGACCTCCTTTACCCATGCAGCCACTGCTCCTTGGACGTGGGGTAGCTCCTCTTGGCTGCTGCCCCTGATTTTGGACATGGGAAAGCTCCTCTGGGCTGCTCCTGCACTGTCACAGCCTGGCGCTCTAGGTCTCCATCCCTGACCTTGTGCGTAGGGTAGCTCCTCTCATCCACTTTTCTGTGTAGTCCACAGCACTTTTGCATGGTCCGTCACAGCCACAGTGCTTCTGCATGGTGCAAAGTTAAACAGAGGTAGATAAACAAGACTTATGGAGAAGGCAATGGCAACCCACTCCAGTAGTCTTGCCTGGAAAATCCCATGGACAGAGGACCCTGGTAGGCTGCAGTCCATGGGGTTGCTGAGGGTCGGACATAACTGAAAAACTTCACTTTCACTTTTCACTTTCATGCATTGGAGAACGAAATGGCAACCCACTCCAGTGTTCTTGTATGGAGAATCCCAGGGATGGGGCAGCCTGGTGGGCTGCCGTCTATGGGGTCGCACAGAGTCGGACACGACTGAAGTGACTTAGCATTAGCAAACAAGATTTATATATGTTAAAGGTTAACTGCAAGGGGAAGAAAACAGTAGGAAAATAAAACAAAGGAATAAATTATAAAAAAATATTAATTGTTTTAAAAAATCTAAAAAAGAGAGAGAAGGAAAAAAAAAACAAAAAGAGTAAAACTCCACAGAACTGCAGAAGCCCAACACAGAGGCAGAGGTTTATGGCACCAATAAAAAAGGTGACTAAGGAAAAAAAAAAAAAAAAAAAAGTTCAAAAATTATTTGGATTTATCAGTGCCAATAAAATCAACAATTACAACAGAGTGGGGGTAGGGAGGTAAAACATCTGAAAGAATCTATAGAACAAGTCAAAAAATAAGAAAAATAAGTGGTTTTCTTGAGTCACTGCTGTCAAAGTCCTTTCCCTCAGTGGAAATAGCAGTCCATCTCACCTTCCTAGGATGCCCTACAACACAGTGCTGATTTCTGGACCTCCTGTGGAGGCTGCTCAGATTCTAATCCGGTCCTACTCTTCTGTGTTCTTGCTTCTAATGTCCACAGTTATCAGAGCTAGTGTATTTTCTTTTGTGAGGGCTCTCAGTGTCCTTTTAGATATTTCTTAGACACAGAGTCTGCCTAGTTGATCATCTGGATTTAATCTGCAGCTTGTATAGATGGTCTGAAGGTTTTGGATCTTCTTCCCTAGCTAAACTGCTCCCAGGTTTCAATTGTGATTTTATTTCCACTTCTGCATATGGATTGTGCACTGGGAATTATCTCCTGAAGCTACCCTGAAGGGCTTGGGTTTGCCCCTGTGAGGGCCAGGTGTGGAGATGGTACAGCTGCTTGGATCTCAGGGTTTCTGGCAGTACCAGGTACTCAGGGGGGTTGGTGGCTGGGGTAGCAGGGAATACAGTGCTCTAAGAAGCGTTTGGCAACCAGTATTGGCAAATACACCCCAGTATTCTTGCCTGGAGAACCCCTTCTCTGACAGAGAAGCCTAGCAGGCCACAGTCTACAGGGTTGCAAAGAGTCAAGACAGGACTGAAGTGACTCTGCATGCATAAACACAAGACTTCTTCCTTTTTTTTTTTTTTTTTGCTTGTGGCAGCTTTTCCCCAATGAGAGTTGAGCGTGAAGGTGATGCTGCTGCTTGGCTTGTTGGGACCCTGATGGTGCCAAGTGTGCAGGGACACAGACTGCCTCTGTGGCAGGAATTATGGCCCTATCAGAGTCTTTTTTTGAGGCTCTTGTAGCTGGGGATCAGAAGACCTCTATGGCCAGTCTTTGTCTGGAGCTCTGCCCATTCAGGCACTTAGAGGGTTCCCTTGCCTGGGGTCCTTCTCTGTTGTTCTGAGTGTCAGTCACAGAGAGGGGCCCCCCGACTTGTTTCCTACTCTGTAGTTTGGCCCATCAGTCACTGAAAGGAGCACCATGGGTGGGGTCCTACTCTGTAGTTCAGTGTGTCAGGCATTTGATGGGCTAGCCTCTCTAATGTTCAGCTGCTGATACTTTTGTGTGGAGAGAGAGAGAGGCTATGGTGATGGCTCCACCCCATCTGTATTGCCTTCCATGGCTGCCTGGCTTTCTTCCATAGGCATTTCCAACCATGATCTTCTCCCTCATATCCCTTTCATCCATCTCTCCAGAGTCAACAGCAGCCCTCACCCTGGGACTGCTCCACAATCCCTAAACTCCAGTTCCCAGCCACTGCAGCTTCCAGCAGACCCGTATTCCTGCCCCGTGTATGAATGACTGTGGCAAGGACTGTCTGACTCTCTTTCCATTTAGGCTGCCACAGATCAACTGTTTCACTCTTATCCTTAAATGTCTCTCTTCTGACTCAGACAGTTGCCCCTCTGTGGGGATCGGACTCCTGCTTCAGTTCCCCCACCTGCCGAGGGCAAGTCCAGTCCTAGAAGCACTCATGTCCCCCGCCCCCCCCCCCCCCGCCACACACACACACACACACACACACACACTAATTCCTTTGTCCTACCGAGTTTTGTGTGGATCTATATATTCTTTTTCACTGGTCAGGCACTCCTGCCTGCTCTCAGCTGGTGTTCTGCATACACTTCTGTGTCTGAAGGTGTATTCATGATGTATCTGTGGAGAGAGATGCACTCCACATCTGCCTACTCTATGCCATCTTCTTCTGCTGGGAGCATTCTTATGAGGGAAAATTATCAGTTCTTCTTAAACCTCTAGGTAGGTAATTTCATGTTGATGAATATGAGTGACATCAATTACAGATTTAATTATTTAAAGGACTATTTCATGATATATCCTTTTTAATTGTATTTAAGTTTGTCTAGGGTATATGGTATCATGCTATTTATCTCCCAGTTTAGGTCAGTTCAGTTCAGTCACTCCGTTGTGTCCGACTCGTTACAACGCTATGGACTGCAGTATGCCAGGCTTCCCTGTCCATCACGAACTCCTTGAGTTTACTCAAATTCATGTCCATTGAGTTGGTGTTGCAGTGCAACCATCTCATCCTCTGTCATCCCCTTCTCCTCCCACCTTCAATCATTCCCAGCATCAGGGTCTTTTTATTTATTTGTTTGTTTTTAAATATAAATTTATTTTAATTGGAGGCTAATTACTTTAAATATTGTATTGGTTTTGCCATTCATCAAGATGAATCTGCCACAGGTATACACATGTTCCCCATCCTGAACCCCCCACGCTCCTCCTTCCCCGTACCATCCCTCTGGGTCATCTCAGTGCACAAGCCCCAACCCCCAAGCATCCAGTATCATGCATTGAACCTGGACTGGCTATTCATTTCATATATGATATTATACATGTTTCAATGCCATTCTCCCAAATCATCCCACCCTCACCCTCTCCCACAGAGTCCAAAAGACTGTTCTGTACATCTGTGTCTCTTTTGTTGTATCACATACAGGGTTATCATTACCATCTTTCTACATTCCATATATATGCATTAGTATACTGTATTGGTGTTTTTCTTTCTGGCTTGCTTCACTCTGTATAATAGGCTCCAGTTTCATCCACCTCGTTAGAACTGATTCAAATGTATTCTTTTAAATTGCTGAGTAATACTCCATTGTGTAGATGAATGGTACATCAGGGTCTTTTTAAATGAGTCAGTTCTTCCCATCAGGTGGCCAAAGTATTGGAGTTTCAGCTTCAGCATCAGTCCTTCCATTGAATATTCTTGACTGATTTCCATTTGGATAGACTGGTTGGTAATCTAAGGGATTCTCTTGTAGTCCAAGGGACTCTCAAGTGTCTCCTCCAGTACCAGAGTTCAAAAGTGTCAATGCTTGGTGCTCAACTTTCTTTATAGTCCAGTTCTCACATCCATACTTGACTACTGGAAAAACCAAAGCTTTGACTAGATAGACCCTTGTTGGCAAAGTAATGTCTCTGCTTTTTATATGTTGTCTAGTTTGGTCATAATTTTCTTCCAGGGAGCAATCATCTTTTAATGTCACGGCTGCAGTCACTATCTGCAATGATTTTGGAGCCCCCCATAATAAAGTCTCTCACTCTTTCCACATTGCCCCATCTATTTGCCATGAAGTGATGGGACCAGATGCCACGATCTTAGCTTTCTGAATGTTGAGTTTTAAGTCAACTTTTTCACTCTCCTCTTTCACTTTCACCAAGAGACTCTTTAGTTCTTCACTTTCTGCCATAAGGGTGGTGTCATCTGCATATCTGAGGTGATTGATATTTTTTCCCGGCAATCTTGATTCCAGCTTGTGTTTCATCCAACCCAGCATTTCTCATGATGTGCTCTGCATAGAAGTTAAATAAGCAGGGTGACAATATACAGCCTTGACGTACTCCTTTTCCTATTTGGGACCAGTCTGTTGTTCTGTTTCCAGTTCTAACTGTTGCTTCCTGACCTACATACAGATTTCTCAGGAGACAGGTCAGGTGGTCTAGTATTCCCTTCTCTTTAAGAATTTTCCATAGTTTGTTGTGATACACAGTCAAAGACTTTGGGATTGTCTGTAAACCTAAAGTAGATGTTTTTTTCTGGAACTCTCTCTGGCTTTTTCAGTGATCCAACTGATCCAATTGATGTTGGCAATTTGATTTATTTTTCCATTGCCTTTTCTCTACTACTTATCTCTATTCATCTTTACTACTCTATTATAGATAATGAATGACTTCTATTTTCAATTATGTTTCCTTAGGAAGAATTTTGAAAAAAATCAAACATTTAACCTCAAAATATATTTGTTTTCTTCATTCCTCCTAGGAAATTGATGCTTGCTTAATATTTTAAAATATTTCAAGTGTATATATTTTCTCAAATTTTGTTTGAAGATGTTAAATTTTAATCAGATGCATTCTGTTTTCATATTCAGTTCAATACAGTTCAGTCGTTCTGTCGTGTCCAACTCTTTGCAACCCCATGAATCGCAGCACGCCAGGCCTCCCTGTCCATCACCAACTCCCGCAGTTCACTCAGACTCCCATCCATTGAGTCAGTGATGCCATCCAGCCATCTCATCCTCTGTCGTCCCCTTCTCCTCCTGCCCCCAACCCCCCCTCCCCCCACACACACCCAGCATTAGAGTCTTTTCCAATGAGTCAACTCTTCGCATGAGGTGGCCAAAGTACTGGAGTTTCAGCTTTAGCATCATTCCTTCGAAAGAAATTCCAGGATTGATCTCCTTCAGAATGGACTGGTTGGATCTCCTTGGAGTCCAAGGGACTCTCCCGAGTCTTCTTCAACACCACAGTTCAAAAGCATCAATTCTTCGGCGCTCAGCCTTCTTCACAGTCCAACTCTCACATCCATACATGACTACTGGAAAAACCATGCCTTGACTAGATGGACCTTAGTCAGCAAAGTAATATCTCTGCTTTTGAATATGCATCTAGGTTGGTCATAACTTTTCTTCCAAGGAGTAAGCGTCTTTTAATTTCATGGCTGCACTCACCATCTGCAGTGATTTTGGAGCCCCCCAAAATAAAGTCTGACACTGTTTCTACTGTTTCCACATCTATTTCCCATGGAGTGATGGGACCAGATGCCATGATCTTCGTTTTCTGAATGTTGAGCTTTAAGCCAACTTTTTCACTCTCCACTTTCACTTTCATCAAGAGGCTTTTTAGCTCCTCTTCACTTTCCGCCATAAGGGTGGTGTCATCTGCATATCTGAGGTTATTGATATTTCTCCCAGCAATCTTGAATCCAGCTTGTGTTTCTTCCAGTCCAGTGTTTCTCATGATGTACTCTGCATATAAGTTAAATAAGCAGAGTGACAATATACAGCCTTGACATACTCCTTTTCCTATTTGGAACCAGTCTGTTGTTCCATGTCGTTTTAACTGTTGCTTCCTGGCCTGCATACAGATTTCTCAAGAGGCAGGTTAGATGGTTTGGTATTCCCATCTCTTTCAGAATTTTCCACAGTTTATTGTGATCCACATAGTCAAAGGCTTTGGCATAGTCAATAAAGCAGAAATAGATGTTTTTCTGGAACTCTCTTGCTTTTTCCATGGTCCAGCAGATGTTGGCAATTTGATCTCTGGTTCCTCTGCCTTTTCTAAAACTAGCTTGAATGTCAGGAAGTTCACAGTTCACGTATTGCTGAAGCCTAGCTTGGAGGATTTTGAGCATCACTTTACTAGTGTGTGAGATGAGTGCAATTGTGCGGTAGTTTGAGCATTCTTTGGCAGTGCCTTTCTTTGGGATTGGAATGAAAACTGACCTTTTCCAGTTCTGTGGCCATTGCTAAGTATTAGACAGTCACTGCTTTTTAGTTTTGGTTGACAAGAGATCATTGTACAGACAATAGTGACATTGATGTGGCTTCAACATGGTGCTGTTTCAGTCTTTATCAAGATTCTTCAAAATCCTATTTAATAAGAGGAGTAATGAGAACAGCCAGCATATTTCATTTAATGCTTTTCTTGCGAATTTTTTTTTCAGAAATTGAAAAATTTCAAGGTTCTGATGGAAAAAATGAAGATGAAGAAGAGAAATATCTTGATGTCATCAGCAACAAAAATATAAAGCTTTCAGAAAGGGTATTGATTCCTGTCAAACAGTATCCAAAGGTACTACAGTATATGCTTTTTAACCTCCTTGAATTAAAAAAAAAAAATGATGAAAATAAGATGATGTTTCATTCATAGCCTTTATGAAATAAGTGTACAAATCTTCATTTTATTAGTACATACTAATATGTAATACTGACATAGAAGAAGGAAAACACTTTGAAAGTACAATAATTTTCTACTGATAGCTGGAACATTTTATTCTGTGAATATAGGAAACATAATTAGATATTTTCATCATTTAACATGTAAGTAGTTCAGCAATTTGTCCAAATATGCTCAATCAGTAATCTTTTGGTTCATGTTAAAATGCACATTTTACTATAAGACTGTAGAATTAATGGTACAAAATATACAGCATGAGGCAAATAGCTGAGAATCCTTTTATCTAGGAAGGCAATATAATCTTTATTAGACACTTGGGTTTAAACCACTAGGGACCATTTATATAATGATTATGATATTATCCTCTTGAAAATAGCTTTTCATTAGATATTTTATCATTATATGATGTTCTTATCACCAGAATCATGATTATAAAATATAGCATTCAATGGCTTGCTTTCATTATTTATGTTCATATATTCCAATGGATGAAAACAGTTTTTTTTCTTTTTTTTTTTTCAAGTAAATTGCCTAAGCAGAAAAATGGAAACTCAAAGATTTAAGCTGGTAGTTAACTTTCTGAAGAGTGTGGAACAAAGCCCATGTAATTATCCTAAGAAAAAAGAGTACAGAAATAAATGCTATAGTTTACCAAATGGCGTCTAATATGATAAATTTTGGTAAATATAATAATAAGAAGATGTGTTTATAATTATTTCAAATAGGATAAACATAACAGCATATCAAACCATTTATTTTAACTTTTAGGTGAGGTTTTTGGATATGTAAGCTTTTGAATTTTGTGCTTATTTTGAGCTGCTGCTGCTGCTAAGTTGCTTCAATCGTTTCTGATTCTGTGCGACCCCATAGACAGAAGCCCACCAGGCTCCCCTGTCCCTGGGATTCTCCAGGCAGGAACACTGGAGTGGGTTGCCATTTCCTTCTCCAATGTGTGAAAGTGAAAAGTGAAAGGGAAGTCACTCAGTCGTGTCCAACTCTTGGCGACCCCATGGAGTGCAGCCTACCAGACTCTGCCGTCCATGGGATTTTCCAGGCAAGAGTACTGTAGTGGGGTGCCATGCACTATTGTAAGATAAGTACATACAATGAATATGTAATTTAAGTTTTATTAAATTTACAATTGTTTTAATGAATATCAAGTTGGACTGTCATAGAAATGTACATGAAAATTTTTACATAATAATGAAATAAGATAGAAATATGATAAGGTCTTAAGGAAAATACAATTCTTTAAAGGAACTTGGTTAATTAAAACTGTTAAAGTCTTGATGGAGTACAGCTTCAGTCTTGAAATCATATATTTAAATATACATATTACTTGATAATGTTTCCTGGGATAATCCTTATCTGTTCTTTGGATATGGAAAAGCTTGTGATAGACTCAGTATCTGCTTCTCAGTAAAATGGAGCTCTGAATCTCTGATCAAGATGTGCTAGCATTTCAAGTCCTAAATAATGCTAATGGTGTGAATGATGGAATACTTTGAAAATTTGCTGTTTTTTTAAGTCCTTCATTTTTTGTGAGTCTTTGCATTTTTACTTGACTAATAGTGCTCACATTTTCCATTACTTTTTCATGTATAATGTGGAAGATAATGAAAAATAATAGCTCCTAATGATTGTTTTATGGAATATTATCAAATAACAGTGTATGCTTTAGAAAATGTACAGTTTCTATGAATATAATGCCAAACAAATTAAACTATTTATGAATAATATGAATTTCATATATTAGAACTTTTTACATAAAAAATACTGACAAACACAATCATCTATCAAGTTGACCAAAATTTGTTTTCACTTTTTATACTGTAACAACAAAATTAAAATCAAGCTTTTGAAAAAGGTATTTTATTTCTAAGGTGGTGATTCTCTGTTGTGGGGTAAAATTATAATCACTCAGCCTGAACTGTATTTGCTGTGTTCTTTAAGCCGTAGCACATGTAGTGTGGTGTGATCCTGTGAACTGTTGAGTAGCACGCAACAGTATTTATGGGTTCAAGTTTCACTCTTTTAAAATAAAAAGTGACTTACTCTTTGTATTTCATCAGGGCTAAGGTTGCCTTCTCAGCTTCCTCCAGGGCTGTCTCTGCCCTTGACACCTGCTGTGCAGACTGACAGTCCATGTGGCAATGACACCATCCTCCCAAACAAAGAGGAAAGCAGAATTAGGGGCATGCTTGAGGAAATGACCTTATCCTAATTTTACTACTTGGCCTTTTTTGGATAGATTTGGTTTCAGTTAGACTCTAATTCAAGTTAATTTGCTGATTTAATTCAGTAAGTCAAAGAATTGAGAGAAGTTTAAGATTTTAAATTATAAAAAAAACATAAGAATGCTTTACAAACGCATTAAGAATGATTTATCTAGTATTTTGTGATTAATCACTTAATTTGGAGAAAATGTCCTATGTTACCAAATTATTTTCATGGACTGTTTTTCTTGTTTGTTTTCAATGTTTTTATTTGTAGTAAGGTTAGTAAATAAATAGACTTTATATATCTGCTGTTTACATTTGAAAATGTTTTAGAATCAGAGCTTTTATTTCTTCACAGTGATGTCTCTAAGGAGGCAACATCAGTCAGTATGTTACTCTATAATCCTGAGATTCATGTGGAAAATTCACCACCTTTAACATTAGCTCTTTCTACCTGAATCCAAAGACATTGTACTTTATAGTCCAGTATACATTGCAGTTCAGTTCAGTTGCTCAGTTGTGTCCGACTCTTTACGACCCCATGAATTGCAGCACGCCAGGCCTCCCTGTCCATCACCAACTCCCGGAGTTCACTAAGACTCACGTCCATCGAGTCAGTGATGCCATCCAGCCATCTCATCCTCTGTCGTCCCCTTCTCCTCCTGCCCCCAATCCCTCCCAGCATCAGAGTCTTTTCCAATGAGTCAACTCTTCGCATGAGGTGGCCAAAGTACTGGAGTTTCAGCTTTAGCATCTTTCCTTCCAGAGTAATCCCAGGGCTGATCTCCTTCAGAATGGACTGGTTGGATCTCCTTGCAATCCAAGGGACTCTCAAGAGTCTTCTCCAACACCACAGTTCAAAAGCATCAATTCTTCGGTGCTCAGCCTTCTTCACTTTCCAACTCTCACATCCATACATGACCACAGGAAAAACCATAGACTTGACTAGACAGATCTTAGTTGGCAATGTCTCTGCTTTTGAATATGCTATCTAGGTTGGTCATAACTTTTCTTCCAAGGAGTAAGCGTCTTTTAGTTTCATGGCTGCAATCACCATCTGCAGTGATTTTGGAGCCCCCCAAAATAAAGTCTGACACTGTTTCTCCTGTTTTCCCATGTATTTCCCATGAAGTGATGGGATCGGATGCCATGATCTTCGTTTTCTGAATGTTGAGCTTTAAGCCAAGTTTTTCACTCTCCACTTTCACTTTCATCAAGAGGCTTTTTAGTTCCTCTTCACTTTCTGCCATAAGGGTGTTGGAATATACATTTAGTTTTTTTTTTTTTTTCAAATATGGATATTTCCGACTCTTACACATCTTAGAACCAGTATGCAGTCTCTATCAGGTTGTTGGTAGTTGTAACTCAATGTTTTTGTCTGTAAACTTTGCACTTGTGAACTTGGTCATGGCTTCTTATGTTATTTGAAGTGTTTGAAATATGCGTATTGAGTTTAGTTGTTTTTGAAAGTGTCTTCAAAGATGGCATTATAATTTAGTGTTGACACACAAAGTGATGATATATACAAAAAAAGAACAAAAGTAAACCTTGGTGTATAAATTGGTTTTAATGAAGACATATTCATCCTTGAAGATTGGGATTGACATATATACACATGGCTATATGTAAAACAGATTAAAAAGAAAAGATAATGAACAAGAACCTACTGTATAGTACAGGGAACTCTACTCAATACTCTGTAATGTCCTACATGGGAGAAGAATGTAAAGAAGAGTGGATATATGGATATATGATTCATAGGATCTCCATGTGCCTCAGTGGTAAAGAATCCACCTGCTGATGCAGGAGATGTAGGTTTGATCCCTGAGTCAGGAAGATACCCTGGAGGAGGAAATGGCAATCCACTTCAGTATTCTTGTCCATGGGATAATCCCATGGACAGAGGGACTTGGTGGGCTACAGTTTATGGGGCCACAAAGAGCTGGACAAAACTAAGCAACTGAGTATAAGCAAGCACACATAACTGATTCACTTTGCTGTACAGAAGAAAATATCACAATAGTGTAAATCAGCTGTAACCCAATGAACATTTTAAAAGAGAATGAAAAAAAAAAAAAAAGCCAAAATTTCTTGATCTCAACAAACAAGTGCCTTACAGTACCTAGGGATGTAAGATACACAAAATGTCAGATGCTGCACTCTGTTTTGTTCTGCTCGAAGGATGACTACCACGTGCATGGGCACAGTGAGGCGTGTCAGATGGTAGGCGGTGTTACTCTACCTGCCAGAGGTCTGCCTGTTACGATGGTACCTCTTCATCCACCTGGGCAATTCAGCTGCTCAGTGTCTTTTAAAATTACATTTTGTGATGTTGCTTTCAGAATCCTCTGAAAAATATCAGATATTTTATTCAATTAAGTTTACCCCAAGGCCCACTGTTCATTTCTCAGCTCCAATTACTTACAACTTTTTAAAGCAATAAACTACCAGGAGTGTAAATCAGTCCCCAAATTTGGCCCCTTTTAAGATCAAAGCGGCCATGTTCTTATTTTGAAATCAATTTCTTATGTAAGTTAATGCAGAAAATTAAATTCCAAAATATGTTCAAAAGCACTGTGCTTACTCTGTATTTCGTGTTCGCCTTCTTGGTCCCAGAGAGTGGGGCTGCCTTCTGTGTCTGGTGGGAAGCATTCTGCACAGCCTGGTACATCCTCCTACAGTGCCTGTTTCCTTCTTTGTACTTGTAAAGGTGAAAACTGAAATCCAAAGCCTTGATGAGTGTTTTTTTTTTTTTCTTCTAACTTTGTAAGTAATTATCAGAACATTTAATAATGGTTAATAGAAACCCAATGTTACTGACTGTGAAAACTGTGACCACATTTCAGAGCCAGAATCACACTTAGTTTAGAAACAACTCTATTTTTCTAGGCAATGTGGCTTTTAAAAAGCCACTCTGTAGCTTACATCTTAAACTTGTTTTATCTTTCTTGGAGACAGCTGCATAGTATCAGTTGCTTTTTATTTTTCTAAAGGAAACAGAAAAAAGGATTTGATGGTCTTTGTGATTTTAGTTTCATTCATATCAGTTTCCTGATCTCTTACTTGTGAATTTAAATCTTAATTGAGAAGATAATGACTCTCCCAGGTGAAGTGTTACATTTTTGATGAGAGAAATAATATAATTCCAACGTGCTTGTACAGTGCCTTCTTTTCAATAGAAATAAACTTCAAATGACCCTATTTTCCAGCAAAATTTAGAAATTTGCAGAGATATTCTATCTAGTGTTTATCTTTTCCAACGACTTTTAAATTAATGCTCATCTCATGTATTTAAATATCATTTTCCCACTCAGCACTTAAACCTTCTTGTCTTCTTTGACCCATATGTTCTTAATCTTGAGTTGGGTATGCCTTCCTCTCATCTTTTTTTTTTTTTTTGGGAGTTCAGTACATCCTCATGAAATGTGTGCTTACACTTCACAAAATGACCTCACCTTCTTTTCTGAGTCTACACATTCTAGGTCACCTGCAGTCTGTTTTAACCTGCTGTTTCTGTTCCTCTAGTTTATTTCACACTCACCCTCAACTGTAAACCTGGAAACTATTTCAAAATGATAGTTAAAATCTAGTGCCTTTTGAAATGAGTTCAAACAGGTATCCTTGCTCAGGGGTCCTTTGAGAATCAAAGGATCTTCACTCCCACATCCCTTCTATAATCTTGCCAGTCTTCATGTGCTTCTTTGTTCATTTGTTTAATTCAGTGACCTTTCTGTAAATTTCTCTATACCCAATAAAACAGAGATGGGCCTTCTCCCATTTGTTTTGTTGTTTTGGTAGAAATGGATGTTTATGTAGATAGATTTTCAAGAGGGTAGAGGAGAAAGATCACTGGTAAAATCAAGAGGTATTGCATCATAAATTGAATGAATTCTCATATTATTATTGACTTTGAAGGACATACTGACATATGGAAACAAGTGAATTTGATATAATTTCAAGCACTATTAAATAACTTGAGATTGGCATGGGAAGAAAAAACTTTCTAGAAATTAATGTATCTCCTCCTTACCTACAGAAACATTTAGATAAGGGATTATTACTACTTATAATGCTAACTTAGGACCTGACTGCAACCAATTATTTTTTAAAAATTTAGACACATGTAGAAAAGTTGTTAGTGACTTTTATTTACTTTTCCAAATTTAAGTAGTTGTTGAAAGAAATTTGGGCTTCCCAAATGGTGCTAGTGGTAAAGAACCCACCTGCCAATGCAAGAGACATAAGAGATGTGCATCCAATCCTTGGGTAGGAAATTTTCCATGGAGCAGGGCACAGCAACTGACTCTAGTATTCTTGCCTGGAACATACTATGAGCAGAAGAACCTGGTAGGCTACAGTCATAGGGTCTCAAATAGTTGCATGACTGAAGTGACTTAGCACACAAGCACCCAGAAGAAATTTCTGTAGCATATTTAGATTTCTACCATTTTATGAGGAATTTTCTTTAAATATATGGATTTTATAAGTATATCAATAATTAAATTGTGAATATCCAAAAACATTAAAAATTTTACTAATGTTGTATATCAATATTCACAGCACCATTATTCACAATTTCCGAAGACAGAAACAACTCAAATATCCTCAGGTGATGTATGGTTACACAAAATGTGGTCTATACACAGGGGAATATTATTCAGCCATAAAGAATGATGATATTTGGATACATGTTAACACATGGGTAAATATTGATTGAATTAAGGTAAATTGGAAGTGGTAAAATAGGAGATGGCAAGAGTGAACATTGACAGTTTAGTGATCAGTGAACTAAAATGGACAGGAATGGGTGAATTTAATTTAGATTACCATTATATCTACTAGTGTGGGCAAGAATCCCTTAAAAGAAATGAAGTAGCCCTCATAGTGGGAAAAAAAAAAAAAAAAAAAGAGTTCAAAATGAAGTAGTTGGGCACAATCTCAAAATTGAGAGTGTGATCTTGGTTTGTTTCCAAGGCAAACCATTACAACATTACAGTAATCCAAGCCTATGCCATAACCACTAATGCCAAAGAAGCTTCAACTGAAGCAGTTCTATGGAGACCTAAAATACTTTCTAGAACTAACACCAAAAAAAGATGTCCCCTACATCATAGGGGACTGGAAAGCAAAATTAAGGTCAAGAGATACCTATTCGTCCAGGTATAGGTATTCCTCCAAAAGAGGAAAGGAAAGATATACTGGTCTTAATTCAGAGTTCCAAAGAATAGCAAGGAGAGATGATAAAGTTTTCTTTCTTTTTTTCTATTTTTTCAAACTTTAATATGAAGCTATGGTAAAAAAACAAAAACAAAAACAACAACAACAACAACAAAAAAAAACACTTTGAATTTAGCATGAAGACAGACAAGTAGATCAGTGTAACCAAATAAAGTCCAGAAATAGAGGCACACATATATGAAAAACTGATTTTTTCAATGGTACAAAGGGTATTCAGTGGAAAAATAGTTGTCTTTTCATTAAATGGTGCTGGAACAGTCACATTTCAATATACCTAGAAAAACTTTTTTTTTTAATTTAAATTTTTTATTTGAATTGGAGGCTAATCACTTTACAGTATTGTATTGGTTTTGCCACACATCAACAAGATAAAGCTTTCTTAAGTGAACAATGCAAAGAAATTGAGGAAAACAGAAGAATGGGAAAAACTAGAGATCTCTTCAAGAAAATCAAAGATACCAAGGGAACATTTCATGCAAAAATAGGCACAATAAAGGATAGAAACGGTATGGACCTAACAGAAGAAGAAGATACTAAGAAGAGGTGGCAAGAATACACAGAAAACTGTAAAAAATAAAAATAAATATATAAAAAAAAAGGTCTTAATGACCTGGATAACCATGATGGTGTGATCACTCAGCGACAGCCAGACATCCTGGAATGCAAAGTCAAGTGGGCCTTAGGAAGCATCCCTACAAACAAAGCTAGTGGAGGTGAGAGAATTTCAGCTAAACTATTTAAACTCCTAAAAGATGGTGTTTTTAATGCGCTGCACTCAATATGCCAGCAAATATGAAAAACTCAGCAGTGGCCACAGAACTGGAAAAGATCAGTTTTCGTTTCAATTCCAAAGAAGGGCCATGTGAAATAATGTTCAGAATACTTAACAAGTGCACTCATTTCACATGCTATCAAGGTAATGCTCAAAATCCTTCAACCTAGGCTTCAACAGTACATGAACCAAGAAATTTCAAATGTACAAGCTGAATTTAGACAAGGCAGAGGAATAAAAGATCAAATTGCCAACATTCCTTGGATCATAGAAAAGGCAAGAGAATCCTGGAAAAAACATCTACTTCTGCTTTATTGACTGTGCTAAGCTTTTGACTGTGTGAATCACAACAATCTGTGAACAATTCTTAAAGAGATGGGAATACCAGACCACCTTACCTGCCTCCTGAGAAACCTGAATGCAGGTCAAGGAGCAACACTTAGAACTGGACATGAAACAGTGGACTGGTTCCAAATTTGGAAAGAAGTACATCAGTGCTGTATACTGTCACCCTTGTTATTTAACTTCTATGGAGAGTACATTGTGCAAAATGCCAGGCTAGAGGAAGCTCAAGTTGGAATGAAGATTGCCAGGAGAAATATCAGTAACCTCAGATATGCAGATGACACTATCCTAATGGCTGGAAGTGAAGAGGAACTAGAGTCTCTTGATGCATGTGAAAGAGAAGACTGAAAAGGCTGACCTAAAACTCATCCTTGAAAAAACTAAGATCACGGCATCCAGTTCCATAATTTATTGGCAAATTGATGGAAAAACAATGGAAACAATGACAAACTTTATTTTCTTTGGCTCCAAAATCACTGGGGATGGTGACTGCAGCCATTAAATTAAAAGACGCTTGCTCCTTGGAAGAAAAGCTATGACCAACCTAGACAGCATATGAAAAAACAGATACATTACTTTACCATTAGTCAAAGCTTTGGTTTTTCCAACAGTCATGTATGGATGGACCATAAAGAAAGCTGAGTGTTGAAGAATTGATGCTTTTGAACTGTGGTTTTGGAGAACACTGTTCAGAGTCCCTTGGACTGCATGGAGATCAAACCACTCAATCCTAGAGAAAACCAACACTGAATATTCACTGGAGGGACTGATGCTGAAGTTGAAGTTCCAGTACTTTTGCTACCTGATATGAAGAGCCAAATCATTGGAAAAAATCCTGATTCTGGGAAAGATTGAGGGCAGGAGTAGAAGGGTGCAACAGAGAATGGGATGGTTTGATGGCATCTCCAACTCAGTGTAGATGAGTTTGAACAAAATCTGAGAGATAGTAAAGGGCAGAGAACCCTGGCATGCTGCAGTCCATGGGATCGCAAAGATTTGGACATGACTGAGTGACTGAAAAACATATTAATAAGAGAAAAAGTCAGACACTAGCGGACACGTATTGTATGATTACACTTAAGAAAGATATTTAGAACAGGCACATTCATAGATGCAGAAAGTGGAAGCGAGGTCATCAGGGGCTGTGGAGGGAGTTGGATAGAGAATCTGTGTTTAATGTATGTAGAATTTCTCTTTAATAAGATGAAAAAGTTCTGGAAATGGATGTGCTGTGATTTCAAAACCTTGTGAATGTAATTAATGCCACTAGATTCCACTTTTTAAATATTATTTTTTTTAATTTATTTTATTGCAATGAAAATGTTACACAAATATTACCAAATGTGTCTCAACAACATATTACATGCAAAATAAACTATACACATATAAGTTTAATTATAGAAATACAAAATTAGTTTAGTTCTTTAAAAAGTTTTTGCAGAATGAAGGAAACTATAGGCAGGGTGAAAAGGAACCCTTCAAAATAAGAAATACTAACAGCAAATGAAGTAACTGACAATTAATCTCCAAAATATACAAGTAGCTCATGCAGCTCAATTCCAGAAAAATAAATGACCCAGTCAAAAATGGGACAAAAAACTAAACAGACATCTCTTCAAGGAAGACACACAAATGGCTAACAAACGCATGAAATGATGCATAATATCACTCATTATCAGAGAAATGCAAATGAAAACAACAGTGAGGTACCATCTCACACCAGTCAGAAAGACTGCTATCAAAAAGTCTACAAACAATAAATGCTGTAGAGGTTGTGGAGAAAAGGGAACCTTCCTACACTGTTGGTGGCAATGCAAACTAGTAGAGCCACTATGGAGAGCAATGTGGAGATTTCTTAAAAAACTGGAAATAGAACTGCCATATGCACCTGCAATCCTACTGCTGGGCATACACACTTAGGAAACCAGAATTGAGAGAGACACGTGTACCCCAATGTTCACTGCCGCACTGTTTACAGTAGCTAGGACATGGAAGCAACTTAAATGTCCATCAGCAAAGGAATGGATAAGAAAACAGTGGTACATAAACATAATGGAATATTACTCAGCTATTAAAACAAATATTTGAGTCAGTTTTAATGAGGTGGATGAAACTGGAGCCTATTATACAGAGTGAAGTTAGCCAGAAAGAGAAAAACCAAGACACTATATTAACACATATATATGGAATTTAGAAAGACGGTAATAACAACTCTATATGCAAGACAGCAATATAGACACAAATATAAAAATAGACTTGTGGACTATGTCAGAGTAGGCGAGGTTGGGATGATATGAGAGAATAGCATTGAAACATGTATATTCAGTTCAGTTCATTTCAGTCGCTCAGTCATGTCTGACTCTTTGCAACCCCATGAATTGCAGCACACCAGGCCTCCCTGTCCATTACCAGCTCCTGCAGTTCACACAAACTCATGTCCATCGACTCAGTGATGCCATCCAGCCATCTCATTTTCTGTCGTCCCCTTCTCCTTCTGCCCCCAATCCCTCCCAGAACCAGAGTATTTTCCAATGTGTCAACTCTTCACATGAGGTGGCCAAAGTATTGGAGTTTCGTCCTTCCAAAGAAAACTCAGGACTGATCTCCTCTAGAATGAACTGTTTGGATCTCCTTGCAATCCAAGGGACTCTCAAGAGTCTTCTCCAACACCACAGTTCAAAAGCATCAATTATTCAGTGTTCAGCTTTCCTCACAGTCCAACTCTCAGATCCATACATGACCACAGGAAAAACCATAGCCTTGACTAGATGGACATTTGTTGGCAAAGTAATGTCTCTGCTTTTGAATATGCTATCTAGTTTGGTCATAACTTTCTTTCCAAGGAGTAAGCATATTTTAATTTCATGGCTGCAATCACCATTTGCATGATTTTGAAGCCACAAAAAATAAAGTCTGACACTGTTTCCACTGGTTCTCCATCTAATTCCCATGAAATGATGGGAGCAAATGCTATGATCTTAGTTTTCTGAATGTTGAGTTTTAGCCACACTTTTTCACTCTCCTCTTTCACTTTCATCAAGAGGCTGTTTAATTCCTCTTCAGTTTCTGCCATAAGGGTGGTGTCATCTGCATATCTGACATTACTGATATTTCTCCTGTCAATCTTGATTCCAGCTTATGCTTCTTCCAGCCTAGATTTTCTCATAATGTACCCTACATATAAGTTAAATAAGCAAGGTGACAATATACAGCCTTGACGTACTCTTTTTCCTATTTGGAACCAGTCTGTTGTTCCATGTCTAGCTCTAACTGTTGCTTCCTGACCTGCATATAGGTTTCTCAAGAGGCAGGTCAGGTGGTCTGGTATTCCCATCTCTTTCAGAATTTTCCACAGTTTATTGTGATCCACACAATCAAAGGCTGTGGCATAGTCAATAAAGCAGAAATAGATGTTTTTTTTTTTTTTTTTTTTTTTCTGGAACTCTCTTGCTTTTTAGATGATCCAGTGGATGTTGGCAATTTGGTTTCTGGTTCCTCTTTTTCCAAAACCAGCTTGAACATCTGGAAGTTCATGACTCACACATTGCTGAAGCCTGGCTTAGAGAATTTTGAGCATTACTTTAGTCGTGTATGAGATGAGTGCAACTGTGCAGTAGTTTGAACATTCTTTGTCATTGCTTTTCTTTGGGACTGGAATGAAAATTGACCTTTTCCAGTCCGGTGGCCACTGCTGAGTGTTCCAAATTTGCTGGCATATTGAGTGCAGCACTTTCACAGCATCATCTTCCAGGATTTGAAAGAGCTCAACTGGAATTCCATCACCTCCACTAGCTTTGTTCGTAGTGATCCTTTCTAATGCCCACTTGACTTCACATTCCAGGATGTCTGGCTCTAGGTGAGTGATCACACCGTCGTGATTATCGGAGTCGTGGAGATCTGTTTTGTACAGTTCTTCTGTGTATTCTTGCCACCTCTTCTTTATATCTTCTGCTTCTGTTAGGTCCATACAATGTCTGTCCTTTATCGAGCCCATCTTTGCATGAAATGTTCCCTTGACATCTCTAATTTTCTTGAAGAGATCGCTAGTCTTTTTCATTCTATTGTTTTCCTCTATTTCTTTTCATTGATCGCTGAAGAAGGCTTTCTTATATCTTCTTGCTATTCTTTGGAACTCTACATTCAGATGCTTATATCTTTCCTTTTCTCCTTTGCTTTTCACCTCTCTTCTTTTCACAGCTATTTGTAAGGCCTCCCCAGACAGCCATTTTGCTTTTTTGTATTTCTTTTCCATGGGGTGGTCTTGATCCCTGTCTCCTGTACAATGTCACAACCCTCCATCCGTAGTTCATCAGGCAGTCTATCTATCAGATCTAATCCCTTAAATCTATTTCTTTCTTCTACTGTATAAACATAAGGAATTTGATTTAGGTTATACCTAAATGGTCTAGTGGTTTTACCTACTTTCTTGAATCTAAGTCTGAATTTGGCCATAAGGAGTTCATGATCTGAGCCACAGTCAGCTCCCGGTCTTGTTTTTGCTGACTGTATAGAGCTTCTCCATCTTTGGCTGCAAAGAATATAATCAATCTGATTTTGGTATTGACCATCTGGTGATGTCCATGTGTAGAGTCTTCTCTTATATTACCATATTTGAAATAGATGAACAGTGTAAGTTTGATGCAAGAAGAAGGGCATTCAACACTTATGCTCTGGGACAACCCAGAGGGAATTGGTGGGGAGCGAGGTGGGAGGGGGTTCAGAATTTTGAGACACATGTACACCTATGGCTGAATTATGTCATTGTATGGCAAAATCACTACACTATTGTAAAGTAATTAGCCTACAATTAAAATTAATAAATTATTTTTTTAAAGATACAGAAAAAAATCCCTAAATTTTAGGATCAAATCTAGCATTTGATAGCATCAATTTTTCATGAAATGAACATAGATTATTATAATAGTATATATTTGAAATCACTGTGAAGAAATCATTTTTTTCATTAAGTCTTAGAGAGAACCTTAATGAGCCATATGGGGCAAAAGAAAATGAAAACTAAATCCCTAATCTATCTTTTGTACCAGAATAAATATCAACTGGGTATACGATAAATGCAAAAGAAAAAGTATTGGAATTACTTGTGGGAGATTTATTTTATAATATTTATTTGATGGAAAGCATTTTTAAGATATATGGAAAATAGTTGAAGCTATAAGTAAGTAACTATAATACTTTACACCAGAAAACTAAAACTTATGCGTAAGCAAAAATAATGATGATGGTTACCACAAAATAAAAAGTCACATGTATACCTGTGGCAGATTCATGTTGATGTATGGCAAAACCAATACAATTTGGTAAAGTAATTAACCTCCAATTAAAATAAATACATTTTTTAAAAGTCACAATTAAAATACCTAATTGGATCAGTATTTGAGAAACATTTGAAACAAATGGCAGAACATTCATTTTATTTATATGGAATGGTCTCACTTTGAAATATAATTGTTTTAAAATGTTGTGTTAGTTTCTGCTGGACAAGACTGTGATTCATCCATATGTAGAGAAAAATTCTCCACTTATTCTAAATTCAACAGGAAGCCAATGATACCAACAGACAGTTGTCACACATGAGACAACCATTTAAAGCAAATAGAAAAAAACCCTGAACCTCACTTATCAGAAAAATTAAGATAAATTTGAAATGTTTCTGTTTTCTAGAAGACTGATTAAAAAAAAAAAAAAGTTTAATTCTAACTAATAGTGGTATTGAAATGGGCAGGACCCTTTCCCTGCCCATATGATCCCTGCCTGTCTTTGGTCCAGGAAAACTTTGTCAAAGAATAAGTTTAATCAGAGAAACCACAACATGTGAAAACAAAGGAAATCAGTCAAAGAAGACATAATAATAATAATATTATCATTAAGCATAGTCAAGGATCTTTAGTTCCTTCTCAAGAACTGTAGATAATATTCTGAGCCATATGCTGTGAGCTGTCTTAGAGATACTGAAATCCCAGGGTGCAGAAGCTAACTACATGGTCTTCAGACTGTATCCAGGTCATGAGCTTCCAAATTCTGAGACTTAATTGCAAAGAAATGGGAGCAAATGGACCCTGGAACTGAAGATTAACTGTACCTAGAATAACTGAGATGATGCTGGTCAGACCACTGATGACCAATTTGAAGATAACTGTTAGAGATGAATGTGCTGTTTCTGCATGTAGTGACTCACTCCTACCTGTATATAAAAGCTCTCAACCCCTGTTTGTCAGAGTTGGAGGGAGTCAGCCATGGGATAGTTGATGGCATCTGAAATAAAGCAAAGTTTCCTTTCCAACAACCTGATCTTTTATTGTCTTTTGAGCAGCAAGCAGCCTGACCCAACACTCCTTTCTCTAATAGTATTAGAGTATGGGGAGGGAAGTTCAGTTCAGTTCAGTTCAGTTCAGTCACTCAGTCGTGTCTGACTCTTTGTGACCCCATGGACTGCAGCACACCAGGCCTCCCTGTCCATCACCGACTCCCAGAAGTTACTCAAACTCATGTCCATTCAGCTGGTGATGCCATCCAACCATCTCATGCTCTGTCATCCCCTTCTCCTCCCACCTTCAATCATTGAAGTATTGGAATTTCAGCTTCAGCATCAGTCCTTCCAGTGAATATTCAGGACCGATTTCCTTTAGGATGGGCTGGTTGGATCTCTTTGCAGTCCAAGTGACTCTCATGAGTCTTCTCCAACACCAGAGTTCAAAATCATCAATTATTTGGCACTCAGCTTTCTTTATACTCCAACTCTCACATCCATACATGACTACTGGAGAAACCAAAGCTTTGACTAGATGGACCTTTGTTAGCAAAATAATGTCTCTGCTTTTTTAATATGCTGTCTAGCTTGGTCATCACTTTCCTTCCAAGGAGTAAGCGTCTTTTAACTTCATGGCTGTAGTCACAGTCTGCAGTGATTTTGGAGCCCCCCCCCCCCCCAATAAAGTCTCTTACTGTTTCTATTGTTTCCTGATCTATTTGCCATCAAATGATGGGACCAGGTGCCATGATCTTATTTTTCTGAATATTGAGTTTTAAGTCAACTTTGTCAGTCTCCTCCTTCACTTTCATCAAGAGGCTCTTCATTTGTTGCTTCCTGACCTGCATACAGATTTCATAGGAGGCCAGTCAGGTGGTGGAAATGCAACCATTTTATGGAGCACTTTTGCAAAGTCAATGAAAATCACAAAGGCACAGACTTTGGAGTCAGTTGAATATCTAGCAATTTATTTTAGAATTAATGTATTTGTATAGATATGTGTTTTAAGGAAACAGTGACAGACTTTATTTCCTTGGGCTCCCAAATCACTGCAGATGGTGACTGCAGCCATGAAGTTAAGAGACGCTTGCTCCTTGGAAAAAGAGCTATAAACAACCTAGACAGCATATTAAAAAGTAGAAATATTACTTTGTCAGCAAAGTTCCATCTAGTCAAAGCTATGTTTTTTTTTTCCAGTAGTCATGCATGAATATGAGCGTTGGACCATAGAGAAAGCTGTGAAAGTAAAAGTGAAAGTCTCTCGGTCATGTCCAGCTCTTTGCAACCCCATGGGCTATACAGTCCATGGTATTCACTAGGCCAGAATACTAGAGTGGATAGCCACTTACTTCTCAAGTGAATCTTCCCAACCCAGGGTTCAAACCCAGGTCAACTGCATTGCAGGTGGATCCTTTGCCAGCTGAGCCACAAAAGAAGCCCATAAAGAAAATTTAGCACCAAATAATTGATGCTTTTGAACTGTGGTGTTGGAGATAACTCTTGAGAGTCCCTTGGACTGCAAGGAGATCAAATCAGTTAATCTTAAAGGAAATAAGTTCTGAATATTTATTGGAAGGACTGATGCTGAAGCTGAAGCTCCAATTCTTTGGCCTTCTGATGCAAAGAACTGACTTTACCTCTTTGTATTGTATTTTTCTGTTCCTACACTGTAAGTGACAACCTAAAATATCCATTATAAAATTTGATGCCAAACATGACTCATCAAAATCTAGTATGAATTTATTTAAAAAAATGAAAATACTGATTTCATGAAATAAATCATACACTCCTTTTTCTGGTTGATGTGTATAAATAGTTCTTAAGTGAACTGTGTAGCATAAAACTGAAGTTCAGGTGACCAAGTAAAGCATTATAAACTAGTCCTTCAGTCTGGGACCTCACACTTCAGTTTTTGCAAGTAACCATTGTGTATCACACACTCAGCAAAGCACAATGAAAGGTTTTATTCTCTGAAGAATACTGGTTGTGTTCTGAAGAGACTGTACTTTAAAAGTATTTAAGGAATTTTCCTAAAGCCACTCAGTATATTAATAATAGTGTTCAAGTTGGAGCTCAGGTCCACTGGCTACAGAGCCTCTCTTCTTTGCCATTAAATCATTGTTGTGCTTCATTTTATTTTATTGGAAGAGGTGTTGAGATAATTTTGGACACAGCTAGGATTGCAAAGTTTCACAGATGGAAAAGCAGATGTCTTTCTCCTCTAGTGTTAAGTGAGGCAGAAATGATAGACTCATTAGTTGGAGTATATCTCACCATTGCTATGGTCTAATCTTCTACTCAATTTATGAATCATTTCTACAATATCTGTGCTACTGATTAGTATGTCTACTAGTACCTCTAGTAATAGAAAGTTCACTACAAATAAAACTTTTATAACTATCAATGTGTAGACATTGCTTTTCAATTTCTTTTTCTCATTGAAAGATGATCATTATGCCTGAAAGCTGCTATTGGACTTCTGTGTCACTACAGAACTCACTTGAAACACTTGAACCATGGTCTTGCCTAAACTATCATTGACACATGGTTTTCACTTGGTTTTGGGGCACACAATTTATTTTTGTCTCCTGTTACAATAGAGGTTCCATTTTTCAGTCTCCTCTGCTGGTCTGTGATCTTCCACACAGTTTCATAATACTGAATCCCCAGGACTGTCCATGATGCTCTGCCGTGTCTACACACACACACCTTCAGTCCCCTGTGGCATGGTTTTATCTGGATTTGGCTTTATATGGCTGATGGTTCAGCCAAGACCACTCTTCAAGACTTACGTGTGGAGCTGCCTACTGGACACCAGCACGTGGCTATCTGGACAGTTTAGGCTCGGTTGGCATTCTTCCTGCCCACATGTCCTTTGCCTGTCTGTCACCTACCTGTCTCAATTGTTGGCAGTACTATCCTTTTACCTCACTAGGTCAGGAACTATGGACTCCTCCTTGGCACTTCTCTCTCCCGCAAACCCCATTCCACCTGCCAGGAATGTCCAGTCATTTTATCCTCAATATACATCAAGAGTCAAAGAGCTCTAACCCATGCTGTTACTATTGTTCTGGCTCTGGTCCCCATCTTCTCTTGCCTGGACTGCTGTGACAGCCTCCTAGCTGATGTGCTTCCCCACATGCCTTCCTCTCTTCCCCACCCAGGACTCTTAGACCCTTTACCCTTCTCTCTCTATTTTATTTTATTTTTCTGTTTCAGAGCATGGATCTCCTTCTAGTATATTTTGTAATTGTTTTATTTGTTATTTTTAGGTTTCTTCACACTAGAATGTCAACTGCAAAATGCCAAATCTTGTTGTCTTTCTCAATCAGTTTTGTGTCCCAGTCACCTAAAAGTATGCCTGGCACGCAGTTAAGTGGCCAATAACATTTGCTGAGTCAATGTAGAGTAATTACACAGCTTCTTCTCTAAGACACTCTTGCTGAAGGAAATCAATTATTGTAGAGTTATCCAGAAAAAGATCTTTGTGTTCTCAACACCTGCCTCTTATTAAAGAATTTGCAGGGCACCTATTGCAGTCATCACAGTGACATTACAGATCCTCTGGGAGAGACACTGCATCACTGTTGTCATTCCAGACTCAGTGCCAGTCTTAGCAGAGAGTTCAAATATAAGAAGAAAGTAATCATAGTGAAAATTTTACTCAGTTCTGATGCCTAGATAGTCATTTACTTCCTTTACCAAATTTTCTAATTAAAACCAAGTTAAAAGTTTAACTCAAAGTACTCCCAAGTCAACTCTGAATATCATGTTTTATTAATTATCCATTTTTATTAAGTGCAATAAACACTTGACCTTTTACAAAAGAGTCTACAAGGCCTCCACATCATTGGTATAAATATTAATTCGTTTATCCATTGTCATTAAGGATACATGTATTAGATCTATGTAATAATCAGTTGGTATTCAACTCATGAGTGTAAAATTATAATATATGCTTTTGCTAATCTTAGGAAGTATTGTAGTAGATTTAAAAAGATGTTCTAACATGGCTTTAAACTAGGATGAATCCAGAAGCTTTGGGACTGTGTTAGATAGTCTTTAACATTTTGGTTGTTAAATTTTAGTGGCTAATGCATGAAAAGAAGACAAGGATACAGAAAAGCTAGACTAGTATTTGAAAAGCAGAGCAGAGAAGAGAAAGAGAGCTTGAGTATTATTTGGGGTGTAGGGTTGAGAGGTGCAGAATGTAGAGCCAGGGTGATCATCTTACACTCAAGTCCTCTCAAAAGAGAAACCTTCATTTATATGATTGTTTCTACATTGTGATAATTTTCAGACCAGGCTTCTTTTGTAGGTGGGGCTTCCCTGGTGGTTCAGAGGTTAAAGCATCTGCCTCCAATGCAGGAGACCCCGGTTTGATCCCTGGGTCAGGAAGATCCCCTGGAGAAGGAAATGGCAATCCACTCCAGTATTCTTGCCTAGAGAATCCCATGGACAGAGAAGCCTAGTAGGTTACAGTCCACGGGGTCGCAAAGAGTCGGGCACAACTGAGCAACTTCACCTCACCTCACCTTCTTTTGTAGAGTTTCTCTGTTTTTGGAAAGAAATCTATAAGGATATATTAAAATGTAGATCTTCTTGAGATGCTAAAGATTGCTGTGAATAGATAGTATAATATAATGGGAAAATAGTAGAATTTTGACCCAGAGACACCTAAGTATGAGTCACAGTTCTACTTTTTCCCAACTAGGACCATGGAAATTTCCATTAACATTTTGATCACCCAAGTTTTTCAGGTGCAACCTGGATGTAATCATGTGCTCAGAGTTTTCATCAGGAACATGTGAGAATAACTGTTCATACTTGGCATAGTATCAGCATACCATGAAAGCTTGTACAGTTATAATCACTGAATAAATATTGTCTTTTTTTTTTTCATTTAATACTACTCTTTTTGATGTGGAAGCACCTATTATTTGCCTGTGTATATGTGTTAAAACAAATCATTGGAATTATTTCCCTGAGAGTACTATAGCTTCATTCCTGAAAGGGAGAACAATTAATACATTTATAAAAATGGAGATAAAATGACTAAAAGAGGATTACAGTTACATTGGCCATAATAAAAATTTTCTTTATTGACTGTTTACTATGTACCAAGTGATATTTTCTATGACTTATATTATTATTTGATTTATTTCACTTAATATTCTGTGGAATTTGAACCATAATAGAGAATGAAATTTAGCCTTGGATAAAATTAAATTATTTACATAGACATTTAATAATGAACCAAGATGAAGAAAAGGAGAAAACTTAGGCATGAAAGTTATCTTCACCACAATGTTTATTTACAAGGTAAATTTCATCCTTGTTTATTTAAATACAGTTCTAAAGCATTCTTAATGTATACCCTCCTCCTTGTTCAGTGTTTGGAATATGCAATTGAAATTTGTGAAATGTCATAAGGCAGTTCTATTTCCAGTTTTTTAAAGGAATCTCTACACTTTTCTCCATAGTGGCAGCAATCCCACTGCTGGGCATACACACTGAGGAAACCAGAATTGAAAGAGACACGTGTACCTCAATGTTCATTGCAGCACTGTTTATAATAGCCAGGACGTGGAAGCAACCTAGATGTCCATCAGCAGATGAATGGATAAGAAAGCTGTGGTACATATACACAATGGAGTATTACTCAGCCATTAAAAAGAATGCATTTGAATCAGTTCTAATGAGGTGGATGAAACTGAAGATTATTATACAGAGTGAAGTAAGCCAGAAAGAAAAACACCAATACAGTATACTAAAGCATACATATATGAAATTTAGAAAGATGGTAATGATAACCCTGTATGCGAGACAACAAAAGAGACACAGATGTATAGAACAGTCTTTTAGACTCTGTGGGAGAGGTGTAGGGTGGGATGATTTGGGAGAATGACAATGAAACGTATAAAATCATATATGAAATGAATCACCAGTCCAGGTTTGATGCATGATACAGGATGCTTGGGGCTGGTGCACTGGGATGACCCAGAGGGATGGTATGGGGAGAGAGGAGGGAGGGGGGTTCAGGATGGGGAACAAGTGTATACCCGTGGCAGATTCATGTTGATGTATGGCAAGACCAATACAATATTGTAAAGTAATTAGCCTCCAAGTGAAAAAAATAAATTTATTAAAAAAAATAAATTTTTGAAATGTCATAAATTAAAAAAATGAATATTGTATATGAATGAATATTATATATGGAGTATTAAATGATGAATGTTTAAATAAAATACTAATATATATATATATATATATATATATATATATATATATATATATATATATATATATATATATATTTGGAGGCTAATTACTTTACAATATTATATTGGTTTTGCCATACATCAGCATGAATCCACCACAGGTATACACGTGTTCCCCATCCTGAACCCCCCACCCCCACCCCCCTCCGTGTACCATCCCTCTGGGTCGTCTCAGTGCACCAGACCCAAGCATCCAGTATCATGCATCGAACCTAGACTGGCGATTCATTTCATACATGATATTATACATGTTTCAATGCCATTCTCCCAAATCATCACACCATCTCCCTCTCCCTCAGAGTCCAAAACACTGTTCTATACATCTGTGTGTCTTTTGCTGTCTCACATACAGTGTTATCATTATCATCTTTCTAAATTCCATATATATGCATTAGTATACTGTATTGGTGTTTTTCTTTCTGGCTTACTTCACTCTGTATAATCAGCTCCAGTTTCATCCATCTCATTAGAACTGATTCAAATGCATTATTTTTAATGGCTGAGTAATACTCCGTTGTGTATAGGTAACACAGCTTTCTTATCCATTCATCTGCTGATGGACATCTAGGTTGCTTCCATGTCCTGGCTATTATAAACAGTGCTGCAATGAACATTGGGGTACATGTGTCTGTTTCAATTCTGGTTTCCTCGGTGTGTATGCCCAGCAGTGGGATTGCTGGGTCATAAGGCAGTTCTATTTCCAGTTTTTTAAGGAATCTCCACACTGTTCTCCATAGTGGCTGTACTAGTTTGCATTCCCACCAACAGTGTAAGAGGGTTCCCTTTTCTCCACACCCTCTCCAGCATTTATTGCTTGTAGACTTTTGGATCACATCATTTCTGACTGGCGTGAAATGGGACCTCATTGTGGTTTTGACTTGCATTTCTCTGATATTGAGTGACATTGAGCATCTCTCATGGTTACATACTTACATACTGCATGTGTTAAGACTTCCCTGACAGTGTATTTTGTTTACTTTCTGTGTTGCCATCTGAAGACCCATCTCTTGAGACGTAGGAATTAATGCTGTTGCTGGCCTACTTTAAAATGCCTATACTGAATCTAATTTTTATAGCTGAGAGTGAAATTGGATGTTTGTGCATAATTCCAGGACTGTGCAGCAAGTGTTGGAGCCTCAGAGAATTCTTCATTATCACTTGTGCTTCATTCATATGATAGGCTATGTAATATAAAATTAGAAATCATAGCCCATGGTGGGCTCAGCTCCCCTAATTTGTATTTTCTTCTTTTAGAGTAAGATATTATATTTAACTAAATGGAAAAATTATTAATTTCATAGTACCATATAAAACTGAAAGATCAACATTTGGAAGAGTAACTCACTGCCAAAGAAAACTGATAATATTTTTTGTGTTCCTTTTGGCTTAAGAAATAGAATATAGCAAAATGCTTAGAAGAGTATTTCCATTTCTACACTCTGATTTATTGCTGTTCATATAGAATACTAACATTATATCAAAATGGGATTTATATTTTAAGATCAAGTTTTAATGAGGAAAATTTAATTAATGAAGTAGCCAGTTGCCATCTGAATTTTCATCAAGTTCAAAACATTCTGAAATTTATGAAAACTTTTGGAAGTTTTGGTTATCTTTTGGGGTCTAATTTCAAGATCTTGAAATAGTTTTTGATGTCACCGTTTCATATTAATCATGCAGTTGGCTTTATTATCAACATTTGTTCATCTACCCCAGTTTTTAATCTTGCTTTAGGTCAGTCTGAGTCTGCTAAACTAGTTAAATATTTTGGTGTAAGATTTAATGCAGTCTTCAAAAATTCTCTCTGAAATTGACTTAAAATATGTAACTTTTGGATTGATAAAAAAACAAATTATAGTATATGACTCAAAACGGTTTATTGGAACTTCTAAAACATTCACACGTTTGATATTTTTATATTCACATTACAGATGGTTTGAAAATATTTAAATCTTCTTTACACACAAGTGATTCTGTACCTGAGCTATCAGATATAATTTGATTGATGGCATCACAAAAAACCTTTTATTGTTCAGTACATAAAGAATTGTTTCTGGCTACACCCTGGGAAATGTATGGAGACAGGCATTAAAGAAACACACAGCATTTTTCTGCCAAAAAACATGTTGTCTAAGTGGATAGAGAGATTGCTGCAACCATATTTCACACATGTGCAAAGAAGATTGAGTCCATTGTTGCTGTTGTTCAGTCATTCAGTCATGTCCTACTCTTTGCAACTCCATAGACTGCAGCATGCCAGGCTTCCCTGTCCATCACCAACACCTAGAGCTTGCTCAAACTCATGCCCATTGAGTCAGTGATGCCATCCAAACATCTCATTCTCAGCTAACCCCTTCTCCTCCTTCCTTCAATCTTTCCCAGCCTCAGGGTTTTTTTCCAATGAGTTGGCTCTTCACATTAGCTAGCCAAAGTATTGGAGCTTCAGCTTCAGCATCAGCCCTTCTAATGAATATTCATGGTTTATTTCCTTTAGGATTGACTGCTTTCATCTACTTGCAGTCCAAGGGATTTTCAAGCCTTCTCCAACACCACACTTTTAAAGCATCAGTTCTTTGACACTAGCCTTTTCTGTGGTCTAACTTTCATATCCATACATGACTACTGGGAAAGCCATATCTTTGAGTATATGTATATTATTGGCAGAATAATATCTCTGGTTTTAATATGCTGTCTAATTTTGTTGTAGATTTTCTTCCACGTGTCTTTTAATTTCATGGCTGCAGTCACCATCTGCAATGATTTTGAAGCCCAAGAGAATAAAGTCTGTCACTGTTGCCATTGTTTCCCCATCTATTTGGCTCAGAGGTTAAAGCATCTGCCTGCAATGCAGGAGACCTGTGTTCGATCCCTGGGTCGGGAAGATCCCCTGGAGAAGGAAATGGCAACCCACTCCAGTATTCTTGCCTGGAGAATCCCATGGACAGAGGAGCCTGGTGGGCTACAGTCCACGGGGTCGCAAACAGTTGGGCATGACTGAGCGACTTTACTTTGTCTTGAAGTGATGGAACAAGATGCCATGATGTTAGTTTTCTGAATGTTGAGTTTTAAGCCAGCCTTTCACTCTTCTCTTTCACCTTCATCTAGTCTCTTTAGTTCTTCTTCTCTTTCTACCATGATGATGGTGTCATCTGCATATCTGAGGTTACTGATATTTCTCCCAGCAATCTTGATTCCAGCTTGTGCTTCATTCAGCCCGGCATTTCTCATAATATATTCTGCATGAAAGTTAAATAAGCAGGATGACAATATACAGCCTTGATGTACTCCTTTCCCAGTTTGAAAATGAGCCTGTAATGAGTCCATTATATCCTATGAAATTATGATGAGATTTCCCCCAAAACACACCAGTGGGATAAAGTGCTCCAATCTTCACGAAAATGGAAACATTATGCAGAAAATATTACTATTTCCCCATTTCTGTCGTTCTTGCAAATGATTTACATGAACTCTCATCTTTCTATAATCTGTAGAAGACAGATCTGAGAATAGCTTGTTTTGTACTAAAAACAACTGTGGTTTTGTAGTAGAGCATGAAGTCAGGCAAGTTGATTCCTACAGTTCCATTCTTCTTCTCAAGATTTTTTGTATTTGCATACAAATCGTGAAATTATTTGTTCTAGTTCTGTGAAAACTACCGTTGGTAGCTTGATGGGGATTACACTGAATCTGTAGATTGCTTTGCATAGTATACTCATTTTCACTATATTGATTCTTCCGATCCATGAACATGGTATATTTCTCCACCTATTAGTGTCCTCTTTGATTTCTTTCATCAGTGTTTTATAGTTTTCTATATATAGGTCTTTAGTTTCTTTAGGTACATATATTTCTAAGTATTTTATTCTTTTTGTTGCAATGGTGAATGAAATTGTTTCCTTTTTTTTTTTTTTTATACTTTCATCAAGGCAGTATGATACTGGCACAAAGACAGAAATATAGATCAATGGAACAAAGTAGAAAGCCCAGAGATAAATCCACACGTCTATGGACACCTTATCTTCGACAAAGGAGGCAAGAATATACAATGGAGTAAAGACAATCTCTTTAACAAGTGATGCTGGGAAAACTGGTCAACCACTTGTAAAAGAATGAAACTAGATCACTTTCCAACACCACACACAAAAATAAACTCAAAATAGATTAAAGATCTAAACGTAAGACCAGAAACTATAAAACTCCTAGAGGAGAACATAGGCAAAACACTCTCTGACATAAATCACAGCAGGATCCTCTATGACTCACCTCTCTGAATACTGGAAATAAAAGCAAAAATAAACAAATGGGATCTAATTAAAATTGAAAGCTTCTGCACAACAAAGGAAAATATAAGCAAGGTGAAAAGACAGCCTTCTGAATGGGAGGAAATAATAGCAAATGAAGCAACTGACAAACAACTAATCTCAAAGATATACCAGCAACTTATGCAGCTCAATTCCAGAAAAGTAAATGGCCCAATCAAAAAATGGGCCAAAGAACTAAATAGGCATTTCTCCAAAGAAGACATACGGATGGCTAACAAACACATGAAAAGATGCTCAACATCATTCATTATAGGAGAAATGCAAATCAAGACCACAATGAGGTACCATTTCACACCAGTCAGAATTGCTGTGATCCAAAAGTCTGCAAGCAATAAATGCTGGAGAGGGTGTGGAGAAAAGGGAACCCTCCTACATTGTTGGTGGGAATGCAAACTAGTACAGCCACTATGGAGAACAGTGTGGAGATTCCTTAAAAAAATTGCAAATAGAACTGCCATATGACCCAGCAATCCCACTGCTGGGCGTACACACCAAGGAAACCAGAATTGAAAAAGATACGTGTACCCCAATGTTCATTGCAGTACTGTTTATAATATCAGAACATGGAAACAACCTAGATGCCCATCAGCAGATGAATGGATAAGAAAGCTGTGTTACCTATACACAATGGAGTATTACTCAGCCATTAAAAATAATACATTTGAATCAGTTCTGTTGAGATGGATGAAACTGGAGCCGATTATACAGAGTGAAGTAAGCCAGAAAGAAAAACACCAATACAGTATAGTAATGCATATATATGGGATTTAGAAAGATGGTAATGATAACCCTGTATGTGAGACAGCAAAAATGACACAGATGTATAGTCTGGACTTTTGGACTCTGAGGGAGAGGAAGAGGGTGGGATCATTTGGGAGAATGGCACTGAAACATGTATACTATCATGTAAGAAACGAATCACCAGTCTATGTTCGATACAGAATACAGGATGCTTGGAGCTGGTGCACAGGGATGATCCAGAGAGATGATATGGTATGGGAGGTGAGAGTGGTGTTCAGGATTGGGAACTCATGTACACCCTTGGCGGATTCATGTCAATGTATGGCAAAACCAATACAGTATTTTAAAGAAAAATAAAGTAAAAATAAAAATTAAAAAATAAATAAAAAATAAAAACAACTGTGGAGGAAAACTCATTTTTATTATGTGAATAGTGCATTAAGGAAATATAACAGCTTAGCCATGAAGCTGAATAAAATGATGCATGTGCATTTGGCCCCTCTGGGCAGCACAGGGAACACAGCCAGATCTTGAAGTCTGTAGATGAGGCAGGGGATTCAGGCACTGTGGTCTCTCCCCAGGTCCCATGTGTGGCTTCCTCCTGGTCCCTGGTGGTTTCCTGCCGCATGATCTTCAGGGCCATACTTTTATGGATGACCCCTGCTCATTAGCTTTAATAGATAACTCTTCTTGATCTCCAGATTTATGCATTCAGTATTTGATATCTTCACCTGAATATTCTGAAGATAACTCAAACTCCCAGCAAGACAAAAGCCAAAATAGTGCTTTTTATTAGAATCTGCTCTCATGCTTTTGCTTCTGTTTCAGTGAAACAGACACCATCCTCTTTGTGGCAAAGATGGAAATTTGAGAAGCATCTTTGACTCCTTCTTGACTTTCCAGTCACCAGACTTTGTGTATTATTACCTCCTAAACACAGCTCAAATACATTCCTGTTTCCCCAGTCCCACTGCTGCCCCTTCTTCCAGGCCACAATCAGCCTTGGCATTCATTTCTGCAAGAGCTTTCTGACATATTTTGCAGAATTCAGTCTTTCACTTTCTGATGCATTCTTCACAAAGGATTTTGAGACCATATTTTTAGATAATGTCATTTTCTCCTGCATAAGAACTTTCAGGGTTTCTCCACTGCCTAAATTCAGTCTCCATGTTACTTCTCATATGATTTGAATAGTTCATTTTCCCTTGAATCCTGCCATCATCTTGATTCTGTCTCTGGTATATTTGTGGCATTTCTAATCCTCAGTGTGAATACATAACCAAAATCAAAATCAAATAAAGTTATGTCATCTTGTACTTGTAAAACAGTGAACTTATAAAAGTTGAGATTTTTCTCTTCAACATTATTTGTGATACACTTGCAATTTTGTTTTTTATTCCCATGATGTTACTTTAACCCCTTTGCTTGTGAAACTAATTCCTTTTTATTTTTCCCCCCTCCATTTCTTAAGATGGATAGGGGAAACTGAGGGGATACTGAGAAATGATCCTTCTACAAAGAGAAAATTAGTGAAAATTGAGAGAACATTCAAGTCAGAATCTTGTTTCTTTTTTAATATATAGGCCAAGCATCAGGGCTTGTATCATGTGCTATTTTTGATTAATTTTTGATATAGTCTCAAAATATCCTGGCTAGATGTTCTATAAAGTCACTTTGGTGAAATAGTTTCAGGGCTTCTCATTCCCCTTGTCTTCTCTTCAAATGTAGGTTAGTAAGCAATGCAGCAGATGAAATAAGGCAGGAGAAGATGGGAGTGGAAGAGGACAGTATGGACGCTCCTTAAGAAAAGTAAACATAGAACTGCCATGTGACCCAGCAATCCCACTCCTGGGCATATACCAGAGAACAATCATAATTCTAAAAGACATGTGCCCCATGTGCCCCATAGCCACACTATTTACAATACCAGAAGACAGAAGCAACCTAAATGTCCATCAACAGAGGAATGGATAAAGAAGATGTGGTATGTATGTACAATGGAAGACTATCCAGCCATAAAAGTAACAAAATTGAGTCATTTATATAGACGTGGATGGACCTAGAGACTTTCATACAGAGTAAAGTAAATCAGAAAGAGGAAAACAATGTTTATTAATGCATGTGGCTAGAATCTAGAAAAATAGTATAGACGATCTTATTTGCAAAACAGAATTGGAGACACAGATATAAAGAAGAAACATTTGGACACCAAGTGGAAGCAGGGTGGAATGAATTGGGAGATTGAGATTAACATATATACATTGCTGATGCTAGGTATAAAATTGATTGAATGCAGAATTCCAAGAATAGCAAGGAGAGATAAGAAAGCCTTCCTCAATGATCAATGCAAATAAATAGAAGAAAACAATAGAAATGGTAAGACTAGAGATCTCTTCAAGAAAATTAGAGATAGTAAGGGAATATTTCATGAAAAGTGAAGTCACTCAGTCGTGTCCGACTCTTTGTGACCCCGTGGACTGTAGCCCAACATGGTCCTCTGTCCATGGGATTTTCCAGGCAAGGGTACTGGAGTGGGGTGCCATTTCCTTCTCCAGAGGATCTTCCCAACCCAGGGATCGAACCCACGTCTCCCGCATTGTAAGCAAGACGTTTTTCTGTCTGAGCCAACAGGGAAGACATTTCATGCAAAGATGGGCTCAATAAAGGATAGAAATGGTATGGACCTAACAGAAACATACGATATTAAGACTGCACAGAAGAACTATGCAAAACATATCTTCATGACCCAGATAACCAGGATGGTGTAGTCACCCTCCTAGAGCCAGACATCCTGGAATGCACAGTAAAGTGGGCCTTAGGAAGCAAAACTATGAACAAAGCTCATGGAGGTAGGTCATGGAATTACAGTTGAGCTATTTCAAATCCTAAAAGATGATGATGCTATGGAAATACTAGACTCAATATACCAGCATATTTGGAAAACTCAGCAGTGAACACAGGAACTAGAAAAGGTCAGTTTTCATTCTAATCCCAAAGAAAGGCAATGCCAAAGAATGTTCAAGCTACCACACAATGGCACTCATCTCACACGTTAGCAAAGTTATGCTCAAAATTCTCCAAGTCAGGCTTTAACAGTACATAAAGCAAGAACTTCCAGATGTTCAAACTGTATTCAGAAAAGGCAGAGGAACCAGAGATCAAATTGCCAACATTCATCGGATCATCAAAAAAACAAGGGAGTTCCCAAAAAACATCTACTCTTTTATTGACTACACCAAAGCCTTTGACTGTCTGGGTCACAACAAACTGTGGAACATTCTTCAAGAGTTGGGAATACCAGACCCCCTTACCTGCCTCCTGAGAAATCTGTATGCAGGTCAAGAAGCAACAGTTAGAACTGGACATAGAACAACAAACTGGTTCCAAATGGGGAAAGAAGTATGTCAAGGCTGTATATTGTCACTGTGCTTATTTATCTTATATGCAGAGTATATCATGAGAAATGCTGGGCTGGATGAAGCACAAGCTGGAATCAGATTTCCAGGAAAAATATCAATAATCTCAGATATGCAAACAATACTACCCTTATGGGAGAAAGTGAAGAACTAAAGAGCCTCTTGAAAGTGAAAGAAGAAAGTGAAAAAGTTGGCTTAAAGCTCAACATTCAGAAAACGAAGAATATGGCATCTGGTCCCATGACTTCATGGCAAATAGATGGGGAAACAGTGTCAGACTTTATTTTGGGGGACTCCAAAATCACTGCAGATGATGATTGCAGCCATGAAATTAAAAGATGCTTTCTCCTTGGAAGGAAAGTTATGACCAACCTAGAGCATATTAAAAAGCAGAGACATTACTTTGCCAGCAAAAGTCCATCTAGTCAAGGCTATGGTTTTTCCAGCAGTCATGCATGGTTGTGAGAGTTGGACTATAAAGAAAGCTGAGCACCGAAGAATAGTTGCTTTTGAATTGTGGTGTTGGAAATGACTCTTGAGAGTCCCTTGGACTGCAAGGAGATCCAACCAGTCCATACTAAAGGAGATCAGTCCTGAATATTCAATGGAAGGACTAATGATAAAGCTAAACTCCAATTATTTGGCCAGCTGATATGAAGAACTGAGTCACTTGAAAAGATCCTGATGCTAGGAACGATTGAAGGCAGGATGAGATGGCTTTATGGCATCACCAACATGATGGACATGAGTCTGAGCAAGGTCTGGGAATTGGTGATGGACAGGGAAGACTGGTGTGCTGCAATCCATGGGATTGCAAAGAGTCAGTCACAACTGAGAGACTAAACTAAACTGATTAAATAGATTCTTTTGCCTACTCTACAGCTTAAGAAACTATACTTAATGCTCGGCGATGACCTAAATGGGAAGGAAATCCAAAAAAGTGGTGAAATATTTATTTTAAAAAAGACAAAAGAAGAAGGAGATAGCAGGAAAGAAGACAGGCTGATTCCAGTGCTGCTGGTGGTGGTGTGTCCTGGAGCCTGGTATGTGCCATACCTCTGTGCTGATGTCCCCTGACCTTTACCATGCCAAGTATCTTCTGGTGCAGAGTCTCAATACCTAATTTCTTCCTCCATTTTGTCTTGTCCAGGAAGTAGTATTTTACTACGAAATGACTAACCCAGTGATAAAGGAAAAAAAAAAAAAAATCCACAAGGAAAAAAAAAAATAATGGGCTACGTACCCAGGACTCTCATACCCCAAACTCCTTAAGAAAGGTCTGTTTTGTGACTTTAGGGCAGTGGAGTAGGGATATGATGAAACCTCATGCCACGGAGATGTGTGAGCTTGTTGTCATTAAAGTCATGCTATCAATGCATCAGGCAGTCTCAGTGGAGGACTTATGGTGGTGGAACCTATCCTTGCAGTTCAAGAGGACTGGATGCAATTATGCCAGTTCTGTTTAGTCACTCAGTCGTGTCCGACTCTTTGCAACCCCATGAATCGCAGCACACCAGGCCTCCCTCACCATCTCCTGGAGTTCACTCAGACTCACGTCCATCGAGTCCGTGATGCCATCCAGCCATCTCATCCTCGGTTGTCCCCTTCTCCGCCTGCCCCCAATCCCTCCCAGCATCAGAGTCTTTTCCAATGAGTCAACTCTTCTCATTAGTGGCCAAAGTACTGGAGCTTCAGCCTCAGCATCATTCCTTCCAAAGAAATCCCACGGTTGATCTCCTTCAGAATGAACTGGTTGGATCTCCTTGCAGTCCAAGGGACTCTCAAGAGTCTTCTTCAACACCACAGTTCAAAAGCATCAATTCTTCAGCGCTCAGACTTCTTCACAGTCCAACTCACATCCATATATGACCACAGGAAAAGCCATAGCCTTGACTAGATGGACCTTTGTTGGCAAAGTAATGTCTCTGCTTTTGAATATGCTATCTAGGTTGGTCATAACTTTTCTTCCAAGGAGTAAGCGTCTCTTAATTTCATGGCTGCAGTCACAATCTGCAGTGATTTTGGAGCCCGAAAAAATAAAGTCTGACACTGTTTCCACTGTTTGCCCATCTATTTCCTATGAAGTGATGGGACCGGATGCCATGATCTTCGTTTTCTGAATGTTGAGCTTTAAGCCAACTTTTTAACTCTCCTCTTTCACTTTCATCAAGAGGCTTTTTAGTTCCTCTTCACTTTCTGCCATAAGGGTAGTATCATCTGCATATCTGAGGTTATTGATATTTCCTCCAGCAATCTTGATTCCAGCTTGTGTTTCTTCTAGCACAGCGTTTCTCATGAGGTACTCTGCATATAAATTAAATAAGCAGGGTGAGAATATACAGCCTGATGTACTCCTTTTCCTATTTGGAACCAGTCAGTTGTTCCATGTCCAGTTCGAACTGTTGCTTCCTGACCTGCATACATATTTCTCAAGAGGCAGGTTAGGTGGTCTGGTATTCCCATCTCTCAGAATTTTCCACTGTTTATTGTGATCCATACAGTCAAAGACTTTGGCATAGTCAATAAAGCAGAAATATATGTTTTTCTGGAACTCTCTTGCTTTTTCCATGATCCAGTGGATGTTGGCAATTTGATCTCTCGTTCCTCTGCCTTTTCTAAAACCAGCTTGAACATCAGGGAGTTTGTGGTTCACGTATTGCTGAAACCTGGCTTGGAGAATTTTGAGCATTACTTTACTAGCATATGAGATGAGTGCAATTGTGTGGTAGTTTGAGCATTCTTTGTCATTGCCTTTCTTTGGTACTGGAATGAAAACTGACCTTTTCTGGTCCTGTGGCCACTGCTGAGTTTTCCAAATTTGCTGGCATATTCAGTGCAGCACTTTCACAGCATCATCTTTCAGGATTTGAAACAGCTCAACTGGAATTCCATCACCTCCACTAGCTTTGTTCGTAATGATGCTTTTTAAGGCCCACTTGACTTCACATTCCAAAATGTCGGGCTCTAGATTAGTGATCACATCATCATGATTATCTGGGTCATGAAGTAATTTTTTATACAGTATTCCATGTATTCTTGCCACCTCTTCTTAATATCTTCTGCTTTTCTTAGGTCCATACCATTTCTGTCCTTTATCAAGCCCATCTTTGCATGAAATGTTCACTTGGTGTCTCTAATTTTCTTGAAGAGATCTCTAGTCTTTCCCATTCTGTTGTTTTCCTCTATTTCTTTGCATTGATCGCTGAAGAATGCTTTCTTATCTCTTCTTGCTATTCTTTGGAACTCTGCCTTCAGATGCTTATATCTTTCCTTTTCTCCTTTGCTTTTTACCTCTCTTCTTTTCACAGCTATTTTTAAGGCCTCCCCAGACAGCCATTTTGCTTTTTTGCATTTCTTTTCCTTGAGGATGGTCTTGATCCCTGTCTCCTGTACAATGTCATGAACCTCATTCCATAGTTCATCAAGCACTCTATCTATCAAATCTAGGCCCTTATTTTTTTTTTTCCACTTCCACTGTATAATCATAAGGGATTTGATTTAAGTCATACCTGAATGGTCTAGCGGTTTTCCCTACTTTCTTCAATTTGAATCTGTATTTGGCAATAAGGAGTTCATGATCTGCACCACAGTCAGCTCCTGGTCTTGATTTTGTTGACTGTATAGAGCTTCTCCATCTTTGGCTGCAAAGAATATAATCAATCTGATTTAGGTGTTGACCATCCGGTGATGTCCACGTGTAGAGTCTTCTCTTGTGTTGTTGGAAGAGGGTGTTTGCTATGATCAGTGCATTTTATTTGCAAAACTCTATTAGTCTTTGCCCTGGTTCATTCTGCATTCCAAGGCTAAATTTGCCTGTTACTCCAGGTGTTTCTTGACTTCCTACTTTTGCATTCCAGTTCCCTAGAATGAAAAGGACATCTTTTTGGGGTGTTAGTCCTAAAAGGTCTTGTAGGTCTTCATAAAACCGTTCAACTTCAGTTTCTTCAGCATTACTGGTAGGGGCATAGACTTGGATAACTGTGATATCGAATGGTTTGCCTTGGAGACGAACAGAGATCATTCTGTCTTTTTTGAGATTGCATCCAAGTACTGCATTTCGGACTCTTTTGTTGACCATGATGGCTACTCCATTTCTTCTGAGGGATTCCTGCCCGTAGTAGTAGATAAAATGATCATCTGAGTTAAATTCACCCATTCCAGTCCATTTTAGTTCGCTGATTCCTAAAATGTCGACGTTCACCCTTGCCATCTCTTGTTTGACCACTTCCAATTTGCCTTGATTCATGGACCTGACATTCTAGGTTCCTATGCAATATTGCTCTTTACAGCATTGGATCTTGCTTCTATCACCAGTCACATCCACTGCTGGGTATTGTTTTTGCTTTGGCTCCATCCGTTCATTCTTTCTGGGGTTATTTCTCCACTGATCTCCAGTAACATATTGGGCACCTAATGACCTGGGGAGTCCCTCTTTTGGTATCCTATCATTTTGCCTTTTCATACTGTTCATGGGGTTCTCAAGGCAAGAATACTGAAGTGGCTTGCCATTCCCTTCTCCAGTGGACCACATTCTGTCAGACCTCTCCACCATGACCTGCCCGTCTTGGGTTGCCCCTCAGGCATGGTTTGGTTTCATTGAGTCAGACAAGGCTGTGGTCCTAGTGTGATTAGATTGACTAGTTTTCTGTGAGTATGGTTTCAGTGTGTCTGCCCTCTGATGCCCTCTTGCAACACCTACCATCTTACTTGGGTTTCTCTTTCCATGGGCATGGGGTATCTCTCCAAGTCTGCTCCAGCAAGGCACAGCCGCTGCTCCTTACGTTGGACGAGGGGTATCTCCTTACCACAGCCGTTCCTGACCTTCAACGTAGGATAGTTGCTCTAGGCCCTCCTGTGCCTGGGCAGTCACCGCTCCTCGGGTTGCTACTCCCTGCCGCCGGCCCTGGCCTCGGGCGTGGGTGGCTCCTCCCAGCTGCTGCCCCTGACCTCACGCTTGGGGTGGCTCCTCAGGGTCAGCATCCCTGGCCTCGGGCGTGAGGCAGTTTCTCCTGGCCACCCCTGTACTCGGACGTGGGTGTCTTCTCCTGGCCTTAAGTGCAGGTGGCGGCGAGCGAGCACACTTAAGCGCGGTCTAGAGGAGCTAACCCACGTCCAAGGTCAAGGACAGCGCCTGAGAGGAGCTACCCTGCGTCCAAGGTCAGTGGCGGCCGGGAGGAGCTACCCCGCGTCCGAGGTCAGGGGCGGCAGCTGGGAGGAGACACCCCACCTCCAAGGTCAGGGGCAGTGGCCGAGAGGAGCAGTTGTGCCAGTTCTTTAAAAATGGCAGAAGGCAAGCTGAGTGATTTTGATAGCAGCTGCTCTCCGTCCCCGGCCCCTCTGCCCAGAACATCATGGTGTAACTATGGTCCTAGGACACTGATTGCCATTTACTGATTTATTTCATGTTTTAAAATAATATCAACAAAGGTAAATATTGGAAAATATTGGAAAATATATCATTTTTCTCTAAATCTATCCTCTTTTTAAAAGGAGAACTGTATGTGTTCACTTATACATGGACTCTAAAAACAAAACCAATAACTATAACAAAACAGAAACAAACCCAGAGATACAGGCTCCACTGTCCATGGAATTCTGCAGGCAGGAATACTGGTGTGGGTAGCCATTCTTTTCTTCAGGGAGTCGTCCCAACACACAGGGATCAAACCCGTGTCTCTTGTGTCTTCTGCATTACAGGTGAATTATTCCCAATCTAAGCCACCAGTGAAGCACCACAGGTACAGAGAACAAACTAATTGTTCCAAGAGTGTAGAGAGAGGGGATATGGGCAAGGTAAGTGAAGGGGGTTAAGAAGGACAAGCTACTGGGTGTAAGATAAATGAGTTTCTAAAATACAGTGCTTAGCACAGGGAATATAGTTAATAGTGTACAGTAACATCATGTGCGTGCATGCTAAGTCGCTTCAGTTGTGTCCGACTCTTTGTGACTCCATGGACTGCAGCCCTCCAGGCTCATCTATTCATGGAATTTTCCAGGCAAAGATCCTGGAGTGGGTTGCCATTTCCTACCCTAAGGGATATTCCCAACTCAAAGATTGAACCTGTGTCTCTTATGTCTCCTGCTTTGGCAGATGGGTTCTTTACTCCTAGTGGCACTTGGGAAACCCATAGCAATACCATATGCAGTATAATATATAGGGTATCAGATTACATGCCCTATACCTGAAAGTAATATAAAATTGTGAGTAAATTTTTCTTTGATTAAAAAAAAACACAAATATTAATATTTGAGGAGAATATTAATCTCATTGGGTATTTACAGGATTAATTAAATTAAGCACAAAATTGTGCTTTTCTCAGGATATGTTTTATCACAGCACCAAGCATCATTTCAGTTCAGTTCAGTCACTCAGTCATGTCTGACTCTTTGTGACCACATGGACTGCAGCATGCCAGGCTTCCCTGTCTATCACCATCCCCCACAACTTGTTCAAACTCATGTATACCAAGTTAGTAATGTCATCCAACCATCTCAACCTCTGTCATCCCCTTCTACTCCTGCCTTCAGTCTTTCCCAGCATCAGGGTCTTTTCCAATCAGTTGTCTCTGCAATCAGGTAGCCAAAGTATTGGAGCTCCAGCTTCAGCATCAGTTCTTCCAATGAGTATTCAGGACTAATTTCCTTTATGATTGACTTGTTGGCTCTCTTTGCAGTCCAAGGGACTCTTGAGAGTCTCCTCCAACACCACAGTTTAAAAACATCAGTTCTTCGGTGCTCAGCTTTCTTTATGGTCCAACTCTTAAATGACTACTACAATAACCATAGCTTTGACTAAACAGATATTTGTTGGCAAAGTAATGTCTCTGCTTTTTAATATGCTATGTAAGTTTGTCATAGCTTTTCTTCTAAGGAGCAAGCATTTTTAATTTCATGGCTGCAGTCACAATCTGCAGTGATTTTGGAGCCCAAAATAATAAAGTCAGCCACTGTTTGCACTGTTTCCCCATTTGTTTGCCATGAAGTGATGGGACTGGATGCCATAATCTTAGTTTCTGAATGTTGAGTTTTAAGCCAACTTTTTCACTCTCCTCTTTCACTTTCATCGAGGCTCTTTAGTTCTTTGCTTTCTGCCATGTGGGTAGTGTCATCTGCATATCTGAGGTTATTGATTTTTCTCCTGGCAGTCTTTATTCCAGCTTGTGCTTCCTCCAGTCCAGCATTTTGCATGATGTACTCTGCATATAAGTTAAATAAACAGGGTGACAATATAGAGCCTTGTTATACTTTCCCAACTTGAAACCAGTCCACTATTCCATGTCAGGTTTCAACTATCGCTACTTGACCTGCATATAGAGTTCTCATGAGGCAGGTAAGGTGGTCTGGTATTCCCATCTCTTTAAGAAGTTTCTACAGTTTGTTTTGATCCACATAGTCAATGGCTTTTGCATAGTCACTGAAGCAAAAGTAGATGTTTTTCTGGAATTCTCTTGCCTTTTCTATGATCCAACAATGATGGCAATTTAACCTCTGGTTCCTCTGCATTTTCTGAATCTAGCTTGAACATCTGGAAGTTCTCACTTCACATACTACTGATGCCAGGCTTGGAGAATTTTGAGCATTACTTTGCTTTTGTGTGAGATGAGTGCAGTTGTGCTGTAGTTTGAGCATTCTTTGGCATTGTCTTTCTTTGGAATTGGAATGAAAATGTAAAGTAAAATAAATAAACCGAAAGAAAACTGACCTTTTCCAGTCCTGTGTCCACTGCTAAGCTTCCCAAAATTTGCTGGCATATTGAGTGCAGCACTTTCACAGCATCATCTTTTAGGATTTGAAAATAGCTCAGCTGGAATATTCCATCACCTCCACTAGCTTTCTTCATAGTGATGCTTTCTAAGGCATACTTGACTTCACTCTCCAGGATAGCAAAACACAAAAAGATAGTGCCTTTTTGCTATTTGAGATGAAATTTGCAGGGGCTTCCAAAATATGACTCTCTCTATGCTAATTTTTTAAATTAATAAGCATATTTTCTTTACAATGAATAGGCATTAAGGATATACATCAATTTGCTCAGCATTAAAACTGTACACGGAAATTTGGATTTGAAATTTGACTGTGTTTTGGTTAAAACACTAAATAAGTTTATACCCTAAGGTTCAGGTCATTTACAGTCTGTGGTAAAGAATTTAAGACTTGGAAAGAGTGAAGCTAATCCTTGAGATAGGACCTTACAATATGAAGTTTAAGGTTTATCCCATTGAGGAAGCCATACACTGTGAAATCCCATTTCTTAATCCAGGGTTTGCCTGGCAAACCTTTCATTCCCATGTATAATCACTGGTGTGTCCAAGCCCCATGCTGTTGGATGGACCCAGGTCTTTTTACTTTACCCTGCTGTGTTCATGAGCTCTGAGTAGGCAATTCAAAGAACTTGTTGCAGGGTGAAGATACTACTTTGTTTTTCTCAAGTCTGAGCTATGTTCCCAAGGCATAATATGTGTGGATGACAGCCCCAGTGCCACCTACAGCCATTCTGTGACAGCTGGCAAGTGGCAGAGGTATCAGTGAGTGCAGACAGGAACTGAAGTCTGGACTTGATTATAGATTTTCCATGATCATTTCTAATTACCTATTAGACAGTCTCACAAAAATGCTGTGCCTTCAACTTTTGAAATAACCTGATTAAGTGAGTGGTTATATATCACACTAAGAAGAGTTTTTATGTCAATTATATATTCTATTGAGGGTCAGTGGATTAAGTAAATAAAATAGTACCTTTTCTAAAGCAAGATACTCCATTTGTCTTAATATGCATGAAAACTAACACTTATTGAATTCTTATTGAGGGCCAGTCACTAGCCTCATATAACCCCTTATGTGATGTCTTATTCCAACTTAATGGATGAGGACACAAGGCATAAAGAAGGAAAATGTGTTGCCTAATCACATAACTAGCAAGATATGATGTTGGCCTCAAACCAGGCACTTGGCTGCAGTCCATATATGTCTATTAGCTGCTCTTATAGTTGTACCCAGTTTTCATCTCTTCTTTACATCTTTTCCCATATGATTAATATTGGTGGCATGCAATACAATTTATATATTTTAAATATGTGCATGCACATGCAAAAACTGTCTTCTAGTGCTAACAGGGACTTCAGTTCACCACTGGCTTGGGTGTCCAGCTGACATTTCCTTCAGTATCTGTTTAGATGACTTGTGTCTGCAAGATGGGTGTCACTCTCCATTTTAGATTATATAGGCCTGGATAAGACCAAGTAGCATTTTTTTTTTTTTACAAACTTAGAAATCTTTTTCTTTTTACTTAAGGTTTAAAGGAAGCCCTATTCATCCCTGAAGAGGAGAATCTTAAATCTATTAATAGAAGCAACCTTATCGTTTACAGTTTTAAAAAGCAGCATTTCAAGAATATTCCTAAAGAGAAAAAATATTAATTCTGGGATGGTGATTGTGAAATATAGAAACAGGTGGATTTTATGAGATGGTATGTGAATTCTATTTGTTGTGTGTGTGCTTGCATGCACTAGATGAAGGAAAGTGAAAAGTGAAGTTGCTCAGTCATGTCTGACCCTTTGCGACCCCATAGACTGTAGAATACCAGGATCCTCTGTCCATGGGATTTTCTAGACTAGAGTACTGGAGTGGGCTGCCATTTCCTTCTCCAGAGGATCTTCCCAACCCAGGGATTGCACCCAGGTCTTCCACGTTACAGGCAGATGCTTTACCATCTGAGCCACCAGACCAGGGAAGCTAGATGAAGGGAGAGTGTCTATTGACTGTATATTAAGGGAAAATCGGACATAGTTAGTAGTTATTTTTATTTTATTTTATTTTTTAATTTGAACTATTAGTATTTGGGTTTTTTAAATAGCAGTGTAGTTGTTTGGTTGTGTTAGGATAGTAAGTTCTTGTACCCAATTTAGAGATGAAGAAACCAAGGCTAAGGGAAATTAATTAAACATCTGGAAATCCCATCATTACTGTGTAGCTGAGTCAGAATGTGAGGGTCTGAGTAAAACCCACCTGTGCTCTCTGTTCCCTTGCTGCCTTGTTAGAAAAGATGCAGATGGAATCACGCCAGGGGCAGAGAGAGGGCCAGGATGAAAGTGGCCTAGTGAATCTGAAAGATTGTTCTAGGATAATTGAGAACAAATGAAGATCAAGCATGACTATTAAAATAGAGAGGGATTATCTTTATCTGATGTAAGAGTAAGATAGAGATCTGTCAGTTGCTTATAGAACTATAAATTAAAATCATTAGCACATTAATTTGATGTCTCCTTTATTAAAACAAAACAAAACAAAACAAAAAACTGGATTCTGGGAATAGAAAAACTTCTATGACAAGCCATAGATCCTAAAGGACTAACAAACTCCCTGTGGGATAAGCAATTTATGCATTAAAGCAAAATACCTAAGTAAGTGAAGGAGAGGAACCAGCTTTTTTTCTTTTTTCTTTTTTTTTTTTTGGGGGGGGGTGGTTGCTTTGAAAATCGTTCATTTGGATAAAATGCTTTTCTAAATAATTCTTATTTCAATCTTCAGTGGCAAATCACTTAGAAAGGACAGCTTTATGGTTTGATCTCCAGATGCTGGAATGGAAATTTGCTCTGAATGCAAATACTGCTCTAGCAGGGTATAGGCAGTGGGCAGCCCTTCCCAAGGCAGTAACTGTTGCCCGTCTTTAAGATGGGGGATAGATAGCACCACAGGCTTTTCTTAATAAACTAAGAGAGAAAATACATATCAAACATTAGCACACCTTCTAAACAATGGTAAGCAAGTTCCCTATGTGCGCTATAATTTCTGAAGATTTTTTTAAACATCTAAGTATGATCCTGCCTGGAGAATCCCAGGGACGGGGGAGCCTGGTGGGCTGCCGTCTATGGGGTCGGACAGAGTCGGACACGACTGAAGTGACTTGGCATGGCAAGCATGATCCCTGTATGGACTGCCACCAACCACATGGTGGCAGCACACACAGCACCAGAGCCGCCTTTACTCCCCACACAGGAGCCTGGAATCTGACAATGAAGGAAGCAGCCCGGCATAGCTACGTGGAATGTACTGTTTTCCCCTTTTCTAGGTAACAGATTAAGATGCTTGCCCCCACCCCAGGCAAAGCTATTGGATGTAGAGTGGAGAAAAGATTAGTGTGGATTCAGGATGGACGGCATGCCAGCCACAGAGCTAAAGGCTTCTCATCCGTGTTATCTCATTCGGTCTTTTTTTTTTTTTTTTAACACTTCATGATGTAGACACAATAGCTTAGTTTTACATGTGAAACACAAAAATTGAATTCGGTTGAATCAGATTGCTTACCATCCGGTGCTTAGAACACAGCATTGTATTACTTGGCAGGCTTGTAGGGTTGAAGGTGCAGATAGTAGTCAGCTTTTATCAACAAGTTTCTGGTGTTCTTTTAACTAGAGTGCTTTTTTTTTTTTTTTAGTTATTATTATTATTATTATTTGCTATGACTTATTCAGTAAGTACTTACATGCTACACCATGTATATGTGGCTTTAAAAGAACTGATATTGAATTCTTGTAAAGTGCTTTTCTTGTATTATCTCAGTTATGTCAACTAAAATGAGGCACAGCATTCACATATTTTGATGGGCACTGTTTTTCAGACAACTTAAAATAACAAATGTTATATTCCATGTGGCTAATTTTGCCAAGAAGAGCACAGTTTTAAGACTGGTGGCAACTCAGTGAAATTAACCAAAGATGAAGCTTTGGCTCTGCTGGTGGATGAGCGCCATGATCTGGGAACCCAGGCTCCTGGGGAGATGCTACTCTGGCCCAGCTCCCACATGCAGAGACACAAGCTTCTGGGGCCCACTGCTTCTTACCTGGTTTAATTGCTAACAAGCCCCATTGTTAGAACCAAAGGCTTTGTCTTTTATTTCCCCTGCTGCTTTTTCCCAAAGTGGTTAGGTTGGAAAATAGATAACAGTGGTAATATTGTTTTTTGTTTTTCTTAACCATCTCTCCAGAACAGGACTCAGTTCAGTTCAGTCGCTCAGTCGTGTTCGACTGCGACCCCATGGACTGCAGCACACCAGGCTTTCCTGTCAATCGCCAGCTCCCACAGCTTGCTCAGAATCATGCCCATCAAGTCTGTGTTGCCAACTAACCATTTCATCCTCTGTCATCCCCTTCTCCTCCTGACTTCATTTTTCCCCAGAATCAGGGTCTTTTCTAATGAATCAGTCCTTCACATCAGGTGGCTAAAGTATTGGAGCTTCTGTATCTGGAGCTGGAGTCATGCCAAAGACTTCTCACCAATTTTTGCCTAGATCTAGGTGAATTCTTTCCTTTTCAGGGTCTCCAAAATTCCTTCAGATTTTTGTACCTATAAATGAGATAGCCTTCCTAATTTATCTGATAAACTACTGGAAACCTATGAGTTTCTAATCTCTGGAGGGATCAGATAGATAAAAATTTTAAATGTTTCAGTTTTGCTTACAAAGTATAATTTTACCAAATTACTGTAAGTCATGATTAGGTGAAGGTTTTCCTTACACTTGGAAAACACAGATTCAAACCTGTATTATTATTATTTTTTACAGTTAAAAATCATAAAATTTATAAGCATATTCACCAATTCAGTCCTTTTGCTAATCTTCTTGAAGAGGAAGCATTTTTGCAAAGCTTGGTTAGTGTTGTGGCAACACTTTAAGATAGTAACTAGAATTATGAATGATAAGATTTTATCAGGATATATATCAGAATTTTATAAGCTCTATACAATTTTTAGGATAGCTTTATTAGTAACATTTTGATAGTTCCCATGTAATTAAACCTACCAAATGAACCTAATTAGTTTCATATATCTCTTTGGGGTTTTTTCAGGGGCCTTCTGAAGCATCACAGTTAGCCAGAGGTCAAAAGTGCTTCATTATGATTTGATTTAGGAAGTTTTGTCAATAAAGATCAAATGGATTTAGAATACTCAAGTCAAATAGGATCATAAATCATTGTGAAACAAAAGCTATTCACTTAGCTGGAGTAATAATAAAATATTTCAAGGGCAAATATAGAACAGATCACCTAAGAGATGAAGAAATTAATTCTATTATACAAGGCAATTCAACATCTGAAGAAAGCTTATCCTCTAAACAGAGAAGCCAGAGTCAGGTTTTGTACCAGCTTAATTTCAAATTCATTTACATAGTTAAATTTATTTTTCCTTTATATTAGCATTCTGTAGATTGGTGAACATAAACAGTGATAAACATAAATGTAAACCAGTGATAATGAAAAAAAAAAAATTGAACATCTCAGTATAGCACCCAACATTATTCATTAGCAATCTAAAATCAGGCTTCCAGGGTGACTAGTGCTAAAGAACTGGCCTGCCAATGCAGGAGACATGAGATGGTTCAGTCCCTGGGTTGGGAAGATCCCTTGGAATAGGAAATAGCAACTCAGTCCAGTATTCTTGCCTGGAGAATCTTATGGACAGAGGAGCCTGGCCATCTACAGTTCATGGGCTTGCAAAGAGTCAAACATGACTGAAGCTACTTCACACACACACTCAATCTAAAATCACTTTTGTTTCTTTGTAAGAGGAAGTTAGTTTTCAGTAATCAATGCTTCAGAATCTTACTTTATTTGGAAATGACCTAGCTATTCAATAAACTTTCATCACTCAGTTTAGCACAACCCTAGAAATTCAAATTACCCAAGTCTAGAGAGACTTGGTGTGTGTGAGGAGAGACTTGTAAACAGACACTCCTGAAGCATAATTATTCTAAAAGATCTGATCTCACATTTTTCTCTCCTTAGAAGTTTCTTTACTGGAATTACTTTCTTTGCTGACAAACCTGTAACAGATATAACAGTACTTAACTCATATTAAACCTAGGCACAATGAAAATATTAATATTATTAACTCTTAGACAAGTCTAAATTAGTTAGACCAACAGCAAACATTAATACTAGGTATTAATTTAATACAAAATATTTCCCAATTCACATAAATATGAAATTAATTTAGGTTGATTTCTCTTGTATTTAGAATTGTTTGATTTGTAAGCACTTACTTTTCTTTAGGTCAACTAGATTAGAGCTCATTTATAAGCTAACCTCAGCAATCAGCAATATTATTGAAAGAAAAGACACATATTGAGACCACATATATCTATATTGGCATAACAAGAGATCTCATAGTTTTGTTCTTCAAACTAAGTTATTAATAAGATATCACAATATAAAACTCACTAATTGAAAATAACAGTTATAATAAGAGAAACTTAAAAGGCATAGTGAAATTATTCTCTCAGGGCAAAAATTCTAAAGAGATATTAAAAAAAAGAGACATCATTTTACCAACAAAGGTCCATATAGTCAAAGCTATGGTTTTTCTAGTAGTATGTCGGGATGTGAGAGCTGGACCATAAAGAAGCCTGAGTGTTGAAGAATTGACGCCTTTGAACTGTAGGGTTGGCAAAGACTCTTGAGAGTCCCTTGGACTACAAGGAAAACAAGTTTTTCCTTCAAGCTTTCTCTGAAGTCTAAAGAATATTGTGATGACCTTGTTAAAAATCATCTTTATTTTTCTGTGGTCATAGCTTCATAGCCAAAATTTAGACCATATACTGCTGAAATTGTCCATTACAACAAGGGCAAATAGCTGATTGAAAGTTGTCCCAGCAGGTATTGTTCCTCTGGGAGGTGAGGATATTAGTTTGACAGCGCCAGGCTGTTGATTATAGGTGAAAAATCCTGGAAACAAGGGGACTTCAGTCCATCAGTAGGTTCAGTTCAGTTCAGTTCATTCACTCAGTTGTGTCCGACTCTTTGTGACCCCCATGGTCTGCAGCATGCCAGGCTTCCATCCATCACAGCTCCCAAAGCTTACTCAAACTCATTGAGTCGATGCCATCCAACCATCTCATCCTCTGTTGTCCACTTCTCCCACTGCCTTCAATCTTTCCTAGCATCAGGGTTTTTTTTTTTTTTTTTCCATGAGCCAGTTCTTCAGAACAGGTGGACAAAGTATTGAAGCTTCAGCATCAGTGCTTCCAATGAATATTCAGGACTGATTTCCTTTAGGATGGACTGGTTGGACCTCCTTGCAGTCCAAGGGACTCTCACACCACAGTTTAAAAGCATCAATTCTTCAGTTCTCAGCTTTCTATATGGTCCAACTCTCACATCCATACATGAGTACTGGAAAAATCATAGCTTTGACTACATGGGCCATTGTCGGTAAAGTAATGTCTCTGCTTTTTAATATGCTGTTTAGGTTCGTCATAGCTTTTCTTCCAAGGAGCAGGCATCTTTTATTTTCATGGCTACAGTCCCATGTGCAGTGATTCTGGAGCCCAAGAAAATAAAGTCTGTCGCTGTTTCCGTTCTTTCCCCATCTGTTTGCCATGGAGTGATTGGGCCGGATGCCATGATCTTAGATTTTTGAATGTTGAGTTTTAAACTAGCTTTTTCACTCTCCTCTTTCACTTTCATCAAGAGACTCTTTAGTTTCTCTTCACTTCCTGCCATAAGGTTGGTGTCATCTGCATATCTGAAGTTGTTGATATTTTTCCCTGCAATCTTAAATCCAGCTTGTGTTTCATCCAGTGTGGCATTTCACATGATGTACTCTGTATATAAGTTAAATAAGCAGGGTGACAATATACAGCCTTGATGTACTCCTTTCCCAATTTGGAACCAGTCCATTTTTCTAGGTCTGGTTCTAACTGTCCCTTCTTGACTTGCATACAGATTTTTCAGGAGGCGGGTAAGGAGGTCTAGTATCCCCATCTCTTGAATTTTGCAGTTTGCTGTGATCCACACAGTCAAAGCCTTTAGTGTAGTCAATGAAGCAGAAGTAGATGTTTTTCTGGAATTGTCTTGCTCTTTCTATGATCCAACAGATGTTGGAAATTTGATCTATGGTTCCTCTGCCTTTTCTAAATCCAATGTGAACATCTGAAAGTTCCCGCTTCACGTACTGTTGAAGCCTCGCTTGGAAAATTTTGAGCATTGCTTTGGTAACGTGTGAGATGAGTGCAATTGTTCAGTAGTTTGAACACTCTTTGGCATTGCCCTTCTTTGGGACTGGAATGAAAACTGACCTTTTCCAGTCCCATGGCCACTGCTGAGTTTTCCAAATTTGCTGGCATATTGAGTGAAGCATTTTCACAGGAACATCTTTTAGGATTTGAAAAAGTAGCTAGAATTCTGTCAGCTCCACTGGCTTTGTTCATAGTGATGCTTCCTAAGGCCCACTTGACTTCGCTTTCCAGGATGTCTGGCTCTAGGTGATTGACCACACCAACATGGTTATCTGGGTCATTAAGATCTTTCTTGCATAGTTCTCCTGTCTATTCTTGCCACCTTTTCTTAATATCTTCTGCTGCTTTTAGGTCCATATCATTCCTGTCCTTTATTGTGCCTATCTTTGCCTAAAATGTTCCCTTGGTATCTCTAATTTTCTTGACGAGATCTCTAGTCTTTCTCATGCTATTGTTTTCCTTTTTTTTTTTTTCTTTTCTTTTTTTTTTTTTTTTCCTTTGATCCCTGAGGAAGGCTTTCTTAACTCTCCTTGCTACTCTTTGGAACTCTGCATTCAGATAAGCATATCTTCTTTTTCTTCTTTGCCTTTCACTTCTCTTCTTTTCTCAGCTATTTGTAAGGCCTCTTCAGACAGCCATTTTGCCTTTTTGCCTTTCTTTTTCTTGGGGATGGTTTTGATCACCACCTCCTATACAATGTCAGGAACCTCCATCTATAGTTCTTCAGGAACTCTATCTATCATATCTATTCCCTTGAATCTGTTTCTCACTTCCACTGTATAATTGTAAGGGATTTTATTTAGGTCATACCTAAATGGTCTAATGGTTGTCCTTACTTTCTTCAATTTAAGTCTGAATTTTGCAATAAGGAGTTCATGATCTGAGCCACAGTTGGCCCTTGGTCTTGCTTTTGCTGACTATTTAGAGCTTCTCCATTTTCAACTGAAAACAATGTAATCAAGCTGATTTGATTTTAACCATCTAGTGATGTCCATGTGTAGAATTGTCTCTTGTTGGAAGACAGTGTTTGCTATGACCAGTGCATTCCCTCGGCCAAACTATGTTATCCTTTTCCCTGCTTCGTTTTGTACTACAAGGCTAAACTTGCCTGTTACTCCAGGTATCTCTTGACTTCCTACTTTTGCATTCCAGTCTCATATGTTGGAAAAGACATCCATTTTTTTTGGTGTTAGTTGCAGAAAATCAGTCACTGACAAATACTTTTGGGAAGTGTCAATTTGCAGTTGACAGGCAAGTTCCAATTTGTAGTTGATAGTTATGTTCTCCATTATTTAATGTACTTAATAAATATTTGTTTAAAAATTAATTTTGGTTTGTGCAGTGCTAGACAGTGGTTCATCAAACACCAGTAGTAATCTTTTTTTTTTTTTTAATGATCTTTTTTTTTTTTAAATTTTTATTTTTACTTTATTTTACTTCACAATACTGTATTGGTTTTGCCATACATTGACATGAATCCACCACGGGTGTACATGCATCCCCAAACATGAACCCACCTCCCTCCCCTTAACATCTTTCTGGGTCATCCCCGTGCACCAGCCCCAAGCATCCTGTATCCTGCATTGGACACAGACTGGTGATTCATTTCTTACATGATAGTATATGTGTTTCAATGCCATTCTCCCAAATCATCCCACCCTCTCCCTCTCCCTCTGAGTCCAAAAGTCCGCTCTACACATCTGTGTCTCCTTGGCTGTCTTGCATACAGGGTCATCATTGCCATCTTTCTAAATTCCATATATATGTGTTAGTATACTGTATTGGTATTTTTCTGGCTTACTTCCCTCTGTATAATTGGCTCCAGTTTCATCCATCTCATTAGAACTGATTCAAATGTATTCTTTTTAATGGCTGAGTAATACTCCATTGTGTATATGTGTCACAGCTTTCTTATCCATTCATCTGCTGATGGACATCTAGGTTGCTTAGATGTCCTGGCTATTATAAACAGTGCTGCGATGAACATCAGGGTACATGTGTCTCTTTCAATTCTGGTTTCCTTTGTGTGTATGCCCAGCAGTGGGATTGCTGGGTCATAAGGCAGTTCTATTTGCAATTTTTTAAGGACTCTCCACACTGTTCTCCATAGTGGCTGTACTAGTTTGCATTCCCACCAACAGTGTAGGAGGGTTCCCTTTTCTCCACACCCTCTCCAGCATTTATTGCTTGTAGATTTTTGTATCGCAGACATTCTGACTGGTGTGAAGTGGTACCTCATTGTGGTTTTGATTTGCATTTCTCTGATAATGAGTGATGTTGAGCATCTTTTCATGTGTTTGTTAGCCATCCATATGTCTTCTTTGGAGAAATGTCTATTTAGTTCTTTGGCCCATTTTTTGATTAGGTCATTTATTTTTCTGCAATTGAGCTGCATAAGTTGCTTGTATTAAATGATCACTTTTGCTTGGAAGAGCTTTTTGCTTGGGAAACCAATAGGTAGCTGCCCCTGTGACACAGGGCTGTAGGGGCTGGAAGCGTGGAAGTTTGTCCTTGTGCAGGTCTCCAGCATGAGGAACAGCTCCTTAGAGGGTCTGAAAGGAATTTAAGACATTGATGAATTAATGTGTGGAGGGGGAGGGACAAGAGATAGACACTGATGAAGGGGTGAGAGTCTTGTAGATATCATAGTGAACACTCAAGGCCTGTCTGTTGTTGTTAAAACAGCTTTTCATGCAAAAGAGAAAATTTACCTTTTTTAGTTCTTAAAATGGCCCCTGTGCTTCCTTACATCATCATGCTTGTCAAATTGACCTGGGAATCTCTATTAAAATGCCGCTGTTTGTTTCCGGGACTCATGGGGTTCCTGACACTAAAGACTGTCTTTACCTCCTTCCTCTTTGTTCCAAGCAGGGTCCAGTCTCCAAGGCCAGTCAACAGTGCCTAGGTGGAGTTGTTTACATCCATGTCATGGGCCTTGTTGTTTATATAGGTAAATAATAAGAATGAGAGGTTTAGTCTGGGGTCAGAGAATAAATAGGCCGTTTAGAAAGAGGATACCAGGATGTTGCTTTTATTTGTATATTAGCAATAATTAAAAAAAAATGTCCCAACATAATTCAATTACAAACTTTTTATTAATTTCCAAAGTCAATTCATTAAGTCAGTCTGTTTTCTACGTGTGAATGTAAAAAAAATGTGTCTAAACTCATTCATTTACATGAATGAACAGTACTTATAACCCCAGTTTGCTTTCTTCAGAACGTAATGTTTTCTCTATTTAAATGATGTGGAGCACAGCTGTCCTTATTTACTTGCCCCCAGTTCTACTTGTAAGGGCTTTGTATTGGCCTTTCACAAGCAGGCTTTCAGTGTTGAAATGAGTTACTCAGTTACTGGGTGTCTGACCTCCTTAGACCCTCAGCCACCAGGAATAGGGAAAAGCTAAGAACCCTTGGTGTAAAGAAAAGAGATGCTATCAGCATCATCACACCCAGACACAGCCCTTCTTAACAGGGCACTGCAAGTAGTTAATCATCATATTCATTACCTGCTACAGCCCAGTACTTGCCATGTTATCCTGGGACACCCTTAGAAGTGTTGTCAGTTCCTAGGGTTTAAGAATTAATCGAATTCTTTGTTATTGTGCATCCTCCTTTTAACATAATATTACTGTGTAAAACCTTTGAGTAGTGACTTCTTTCATGGTATCTGGAAAGAGGCACAGGGAGAGCCTAGACTGACACAGGTAGAGCCTAAACTGACTGAAAACAGGAAAAACCCTGATTGAACTGAACAAAGTGAAACTTAGCAGCATCCAATGACCAGAGACTTATCGGAAGTGGGATAATTTATTTTTCTTTCTCTTTTTAAAGGATATAATTTATAAAATGAGAAAATACTAGCCCATTAAATATTGCAAATTTTGACAGATTTAAGGAAGATCTTCAGCTTAGTAGAGCATTTCTGGGAAAAGGTAGGAAATTTTTTTACTTCAGATTGGGCCATCTCCAAAGTCTTTGGATTGATTGTCCTAGGATGGATTGTCCTCAGTAAGTTGAGGTAACATAGTGCAAACTTCTAAATTCATGGGACTAGGTCACTCTGCAAGCAAAAATAACTGAGAGATGATGCATGAAGTGCAACCTCTGAAGAGGAACCAATCTGAGGTTAAATAAGTGTACAGACAGTCTTGTGACTATCCTTTTGTAGATCTTATGTTGTAAGCAGTTTTAATAGGAAGAGATCTTTATAACTGAATGTAGGTACAGCTGCTCAGGGCATGCATTTGTGCATAACAATGTAGCCTCTCACAGTGGCAATACCCCTAAATTCACTATCAGGTCAGAGACCCTTTACCAATGGAGGATATTGTTATACAGAAAAGTTTGTATCTGCCTGTGAATTTGTTTGCTGACACTTTTAAAAAGTTAGCATTGTCATAGATGTGTAGAGGTGTCATTTTTCTTAAACCCTTGAATAGGGGTTGGTGTGGAGGAGACAAATTGTGCTTTTCTGCCACAGGACACAGTGCTGTGCTTGGTCCTGTGTTTAAGTAATCAGTTTGGAAATACTTATGACAGATTTAATTATGATTTGGGAGATGGGTTCTTTTGGTTGCTTTACTTATTAACACATAAATGGAGTTTTTGTGTGCATGTGCCCCCTTTATTTTTATTATTATTATTATCCTTTTTTTTTTTTTTTAAGATTGATTATTTACCTATTTGGCCATGTTGCACAGAATGCAGCAATTAGTTCCCTGACCAGGGGTCAAACCTGTGCCCCCCAAATTAGGAGCTCAGGACTACTGGACAACCAGAGAAGTCCCCTCCTTTTTTTTTTTTTTTCCAGAAAGACTGTCGATTACTCTGTGACTAAGAGACCTTAGCAGTAAATGAAAACATTGCAGCAGATAAAATGTTTTACAAGAATGTAAATCCAGTCTGTAGAAATTTATGTATAAGCCATTCTTCCAAGTTACAAATCATGTAAGAGAAGCTTTAAAGTTTTAAATTTTCTTCTTTTAAAATCTATCTATAAAGTAATTACTTGAAGGCAAGACAATGAAGTAATGGAAAGCTAAGAAAAATTCAGGTTTGACATACCTCCTGTAACTCTAATGGCTTAAAAGTCATTCATTTGTAACAACATATAATGGAATATAGTTTGCCAAAATACTGAATCCCTATGTACATCTGAAACTAACACAATACTGTAACTCAATCAAACCTCCATAAAAGATAAGTAAATAAACATCAGTGACTTTGTCAGTGTTCTCATCAGTTTCTAATCACTGTGATTAAGTGTACACTGTGCTATATAATGAATACTATGTAGATTAAATCAATTCTAGGAGATGGGACAATAAATGGTAGCCTCAGAATTTAGTTATATTTCTTGTGTACTTTTCAATATATATAAATGATAAAAGGCTTTTAAACTCAAATTAACAAAGTAATTTTATAAAGTAATATACCTTCTCTCTATTGCCTTTCTAGTGGCATCAAGTGAAATATTGTTTTTGAAAATTTTGTCAAGGACTTTTTGAAAACTAATAAAACCTTAAACTAAAGATTTAAAAATACTAATTTTTCAAATTGTCTTCCATCTTTTAAAAAAAGTCATTTAATTTGTTTTTAGCTCTGTCCTTTTTAGGATTAAAAGAGCATCACTATATTTGCTGAGGGACAAGTGCATAGCAAACAATTTCTTATGACTTGCCAGTGACCATTTTATGTACTTCCTTGGAAAATAAATAATACCCACTTTTACATTCTTCTTGTAAAAATATTTCAGATTTCTAAGATAAAACATTAAATATGCAGGTTTATATTTGACCTTATACTTTGTTGTAATGGCAATACATATAGTTTTTGATGACATATCTCTATATTCCTTGATTTTTTTTGGGGGGGATTAATATATATATATATATATATATATATATATATATATATATATATATATATATCAGTCATAACTGAAAAGTATAATGGATTCATAAATTCTAGTTCACAGTCAATTTCACACAGAACCAATTCCGAGTTTAATCAACCTCCTTGTAGCTGGTCTTGATAAGCTTTGGTTATTCTGTTGTTTCTTTTGCTTGACAGCAGACTGCTATTTTAGGATTGAGTGAAAGTGTAATGCAAGCAACTAACTCTAGAATCACTTTCTTTTTTCTTTTTTATTAGCCTTTGAATTGGCCAAAGTAGTAAGAGATAACATTTTTTTGGTTGAATTTTGCATAAGTGGAAATTTAGAGGCTCACTTGCTTTACAAATAACAAGAATTTCACATAAGTTGCAGTTGATAGTATAATTTTCTTCTGAAATATGGATTTTTTAAGATACCAAATGACTCTTACCAATTTTGATTTTATTGCAGAAGTGGCACTGCAGTTTCCAGTTATGTGATTAGTTAAAAGTGCAAATTCATTCCAAGGGCATAGCTGTTGAAAAATGGATTCAATTATCGAATAATTGGAGCTTGTCAAGAGCACCTAGATGGTTGGAGAAGAGGCTGTGATAACTTTATGCATAAAGTATTGAGAGTCAAACAGACAGAATTTTGCTGAGTGCATTAGCATGCTGTTGCTTTGGCTCTAAGTCCTATTCAGAACATGGGGATCAATCATGATTGTGCTTCCTGGCCATAGAAGAGTCAGCCCACAAGTCTGTTATTAACATCAATCAACTTCAGGTCTGGTCAGCAAAGGAACAGGACATGAGCAGGTGAACAGGGCAGCAAAGCCAGAATGCAGGACAGCAAATGCAGCCCAGCAACACACTGTGGATATTTGATGTAATTTGAGGGTCCCAGCTGAATAAGGACCATTGAACACACAATTCCACTGCTTTGAGGAAACTCTACATTTAGCTTTGGAAACATCAGGATATGAATGAAAACATTTAAAATAAGTGACTGAAACAGGCCAGTGTTTCTAATGTGGCAGCTCATAAAATGTATATTCAATCCTCTTAGTATTTAAGAAATAATATTAGTGGGTGGGATCTCAACTTGCATAATTTACCTAGAAAATCTATTCTGTTAGAAAATTATTTTATGAAAAAAATGGAAAAGAGGGTTTTACTGGGCTTTTATAGCATGAGGTCACTAATCACTTTGTAAGACAGTGTGACTCTTCCCTTAAACGGTCTGTGCTCCCTCTCGTCTTCCCAAGGCTCCATCACTCCTTGCTGCTCACTGACACTGAGGTCAAGTTTCAGTTGTCACTTAGTATAAATCTTACAGTGTTTTTTTTTTTTTTTTTGCTTGTTTTTGTTTTTGTTTTTTAATATCTGGCTTACACACCTAACATGAGTTATCCTCAGAAGATCATGTGCTTTGGATGCCAGAAATCTAGAAGATGAAATAATCAGTCACAGAATCTGAGTATTACATTGATTTTATTTATTTTATTTTATTTTATTTTATTTTTTACTTTGCAATACTGTATTGGTTTTGCCATACCTCAACATGAATCTGCCACGGGTGTACATAAGTTCCCACTCTTTGATTTTAGAAAGAGCTGAAAGTCTCTATGTGGTAAGGTTAAGCATCCAGGGGCTTCTGCCAGACTGTGGGGAAGGGGAGGAATGCATTTCAAATAGGGAGGCAAGGCAGACTTCAAAGGTCCTGTTAGTTCTTCAATGTGTCACCGAAGAGCTACTAGCTTGCCTCAGGGAATGGACTAAAAGACTCTGTGTCTAAATTGCTATGCTTTAAGTGCCTGACAACCGTTTGCAGGCAGGCAGGAGATAGAATTCTCACATCATAGTGGTTGTTCTCTCTGGTAACCACTCATTGACATCTTAATATTAGTGATAGCTTTACATTGTAATTGGTATTATAATTCCCCCCCCCCTCAGGGAAGAAGAAAAAAAAAAATCAAAGCAAAGACAATATTGTCAAGTCAAATCTACTACCTAAACAAAAGCAAATACTATTGCTTTTGTAGTACTCTTACAAAATTAAGATCATCTTTAATACACTATAATGGATAAAGACATATTTATATAGTAATGAAGTGGCCCTGAACCTTTAGATAAAATGAGTTTCTCATACTTAAAGGGGCATATCTCCTGATTGGGAGTCATTTAGTGAAACTCCCTCTTATTAAGCTATATGACTTAAATAAAATCTTTTAGCTGCCTCAGTTCCATTTTCATGTGTAAAATATTGCCATTATTTTTTAGTCCACAAGCATTGATGAACCCATGGATCAAATCCATGACCTGTTTTGGTACAGTTTTATTAGAACATAATTATGCATTTGCTCATTTATTGTCTATAGCTATTTTGTGTTACAGGAGTAGTTGAGTAATTGCAAGAGGCCATATGATCTGAAAAACACCAAATATTTGCTGCCTGACCCTTTACAGAAAATAAAATGTTGACCCATGCCTTAAATATTCAATGAATTTGCCTGAGCAAATCAGACCAAAGCAGGCCACGTTAATCTGGTTCAAAACTATTTGCATCTCATGTTAAAATGCTTGATTTCTGGTCATGATGCAGGAATTTATGGGGGTTCTCTAAAATCCACTAGAAGGAAAGAGAATGAGACCTGATTTATTTTAAGCACATTGCAATTAATGACTTAATAAAAATAATATCACTGTGCTTTATGTTTTGGGAGAAAAAAGACATAATGGTAAGTAAGCCAACATGGTGACAAATGTATCATTTTATATCATACTAAAACTGTAGAAAAGTCCCCATCATTATGTTTTGGGTTTTTTTCAGATACTTGGTTTTCAACTATGGTGGCTGCCAACAGTTGATTAAAAATAATCCATTGTAAGAGTTGCTCTCAGACTAGCTGCATCAGGACCACCTGGAGCACTTGGAAAGAACCAGATGCCTGGGCCCTAGCCACAGGATTTCTGACTTAGTAGGACTGGGAAGAGTGTGCATTTCTAACAAGTTTACCAGTGATGTTGATTCAGCAGCTTAGTTCAGTGACCACATTTGAAAAATCACAGCATTAAGATATTTGCTCAGTAGTGAAAAAATGACCTGTAAATGATGGGTGATGAAGCAATTATCAACAATTTCATTGGATCTTCTTAGTATCCTAAGTAATAATAGCACCCTCATGATGATCTTATGAAATAAATATTATCCTACCACTTTACAGATGAGGAAACTAAGGCTCAAATAAATGTCATTGTCTAGATTCAAATTCAGTCCCAATTCCTAAGTGTAAAAATTTTCTGGTCTTAAAGTTTCTCAAATGTTAGTACAAAGAAAGATTACTTGGGGGATTTGTAAAACATATTGATTAATAAGCTTCCTCAACAAAAATTCTGATTCTAGTATATAGGATAAATATTGGAAACCTGCACTTTAAAATTGGAGAAGGCAATGGCACCTCACTGCAGTACTCTTGCCTAGAAAATCCCATGGAAGGAGCAGCCTGGTGGGCTGCAGTCCATGGGGTCGCTAAGAGTCGGACACGACTGAGTGACTTCACTTTCACTTTTCACTTTCATGCATTGGAGAAGGAAATGGCAACCCACTCCAGTGTTCTTCCCTGGAGAATCTCAGGGATGGGGAGCCTGGTGGGCTGCAGTCTATGAAGTCACACAGAGTTGGACACAGCTGAAGTGACTTAGCAGCAGCACTTTAAAATAAGCTGTTTTTTTTTTTCTGTATATAAAACAATAGTAATACTAATCTCATTATATTTCTAAATACCACTACTAGTTAACATTTGTTACATTCTCTCCCTGGAGAAAGAAATGACAACCTATTCCAGTATTCCTGCCTGGGAAATCACTTGGACAGAGGAGCCTAGCAGGCTATAGTTAAAGAGTTGCAAAAGTTGTATACAACTAACAACTAAACCACTACCACATGTTCTCCATTAGCTGTTATCTTCATAAAAGTCAAAATGAAGAATATGTCGCTCTAATCTCTTCATGTTAGATCCATGAATCAAGGTAAACTAGAAGTTTTCAAACAGGAGATGGTAAGAGTGAATATGAATTTTAGGAATCAATGAACTAAAATGGACCAGAATGGGCAAAGTTAATTCAGCTGACCATTATATCTACTGCTGTGGACAAGAGTCCCTTAGAAGAAATGGAATAGCACTCATACTCAAAAAAAAAAAAAAAAAAAAGTCCAAATGCAGTACTTGGTTACATCTCAAAAACGACAGAATGAACTCTGCTAGTTTCCAGGGCAAACCATTCAATATCACGATAATCCAAGTCTATGCACCAACTGCTAATGCTGAAGAAGCTGAAGTTGAATGGTTCTAAAAGACCTACAAGACCTTCTAGAACTAACACCAAAAAAAAAAAAAAAATAGAGAGAGGTATTTTTCATCAGAGGGAACTGGAATGCAAAAGTAGGAAGTCAAGAGATGCCTGGGGTAACTGGCAATTTAGTCTTGGAGTACAAAATGAACCAGGGGAAAGGCTAACAGAGTTTTGCCAAGAGAATGCACTGGACATAGCAAACACCCTTTTCCAACAACACAAGAAACAACACTACACATGGATATCACCAGATGTTCAATACCAAATCAGCTTGATTATATTCTTTCCAGTTGAAAATGGAGAAGCTCTATACAGCCAGAAAAAAAAAAAAAAAAAAAAAAAAAAAAAAAAAAAAAACAAGACAAGACACAAACTGTGGTTCAGATCATGAGCTCCTTATTGCAAAATTCAGACTTAAATTGAAGGAAGTAGGGAAAACCACTAGACCATTGAGGTATGACCTAAATCAAATCCCTTACAGTTATAGAGTAGAAGTGACAAACAGATTAAGGGATTAAATCTTATAGATAGAATTCCTGAAGAACTATGGTCAGAGCTTCATGACATTGTACAGGAGGCAGTGATCAAGACCATTCCCAAGAAAAAGAAATGCAAAAAAGCAAAACAGTTGTCTGAGGAGGCCTTACAAAGAGCTGAGAAAAAGAAGAGGAGTGAAAAGCAAAGGAGAAAAGGAAAGATATATCCATCTGAATGCAGACTTCTAAAGAATAGCAAGGAGAGATAAGAAAGCCTTCTCCAGTGATCAATGCAAAGAAATAGAGGAAAACAGTAGAATGGGAAATGCTGGAGATCTCTTCAAGAAAATCAGAGATACCAAAGGAATATTTCATACAAAGATGGGCTCAATAAAGGACAGAAATGGTATGGACCTAACAAAAGGAGAGATATTAAGAAAAGATGGTAAGAACACAAAAAAGAGCTATTAAAAAAAAAAAAAAAAACCTTAATGACCCAGATAAAGACGATGGTGTGATAATTCACCTAGAGCCAGACATCCTGGAATGTGAAATTAGGTGGGCCTTCAGAAGTATCACTGGGAACAAAGCTAGTGGAGGTGATGGAATTCCTGTTTAGTTATTTCAAATCCTAAAAGATGATGCTGTGAGAGTGTTGCACTCAATATGCCAGCAAATTCTGAAAACTCGGCAGTGGACACAGGACTGGAAAAGGTCAGTTTTCATTCCAATCCCAAAGAAAGGCAATGCCAAAGAATGTTCAAACTATCACATGATTGCACTCATCTCACATGCTAGCAAATAATGATCAAAATTCTCAAAGACAGGCTTCAACAGTACTTGAAATGAGAACTTCCATGCAAGCTGGATTTAGAAAATGCAGAGGAACCAGAGATCAAATTTCCAGCATCCATTTGATCATAGAAAAAGTATGAGAGTACCAGAAAAACATCAACTTTTATTTTATTGACTATACCAAAGCCTTTGACTGTGTGGATCACAACGAACTGTGGAAAATTCTTCAAGAGATGAGAATACCAAACAGCATTACCTCCTCCTGAGAAATCTGTATGCAGGTAAAGAAGCTGCAGTTAGAACTGGACTTGGAACAACAGCTTGGTTCCAAATTGCAAAAGAAGTACATCAAGGCTGCATCACCCTGCTTATTTAACATATATGCAGAGTACATCATGTGAAATGCTGTCCTGGAAGAAGCACAAGCTGGAATCAAGATTGCAGGGAGAAATATTAATAACCTTAGATATGCAGATGACAACACCCTTATGGCAGAAAGCAAAGAGGAACTAAAGAGCCCCTTGATGAAAGTGAAAGAGGAGAGTGAAAGAGCTGGCTTAAAACTCAACACTCAAAAAACAAAATCATGGCAGCCAGTCTCATCACTTCATGGCAAATAGATAGGGAAACAATGGAAATAGTGACAGGCTTTATTTTCTGTGGCTCCAAAATCACTGCAGATGGTGACTGCAGCCATAAAATTAAAATATGCTTGCTCCTTGGAAGAAAAGCTGTGACAAACCTAGGCAGCATATTAAAAAGGAGAGATATTACTTTGCTGACAAATGTCTGTCTAATCAAAGCTATGGTTTTTCCAGTATTCATGTATGGATGTGTAAGTTGGAACATAAAGAAAGCTGAGCACTGAAAAATTGAAGCTTTTGGACTGGGGTTTTGGAGAAGACTCTTCAGCATCCCTGCACTACAAGGAGATCAAACCAGTCAATCATAAAGAAAATCAGTCCTGAATGTTCATTGGAAGGACAGATGCTGAAGCTGAACCTCCAATACTTTGGCCAACTGATGCCAAGAACTTACTCATTGGAAAAGACAATGATGCTGAGAAAGATTGAAGGCAGGAGGAGAAGGAGATGACAGAGGATGAAATGGTTGGGTGGACTCACCAACTTGATGGGTATGAGTTTAAACAGCCTCTGGGAGTTGGTGATGGACAGGGAAGCTTGGCATACTACAGTCCACAGTATTGCAAAAAGTCAGACAAGGCTAGGTGACTGAACTGAACTCTTTTATTTATTTATTTAAGGCTGATTACTTTTCAGTATTGTAGTGATATTTGCCGTATGTTGCCATGAGTCAGCTATGGCTGTATATGTGTTCCCCATCCTGAACACCCATTCCCCTTCCTCCCCATCCCATCCTTCAGGGTCATCCCAGTGCACCAGCCCTGAGCACCCTGTCTCATGCATTGAACCTGAATTGGCAATCTGTTTCACATATGGTAGTATATATTTTTCAATGCTATTGTCTCAAATCATCACACCCTTGCCTTTTCCCACAGAGTCCAAAAGTCTGTTCTTTACATCTGTGTTTCTTCTGCTGTTTAACGTATAGGGTCATCACTACCATCTTTCTAAATTCCATATATATGTGTTAATATACTGTATTGGTGTTTTTCTTTCTGACTTGCTTCACCCTGTACAATAGGCTCCAATTTCACCCACCTCATTAGAACTGATTCAAATGCATTTTTGTTTAATCGCTGAGTAATATTCCATTGCGTATCTGTACCACAGCTTTCTTATCCATTCATCTGCCAATAGATATCTAAAGTGCTTCCATGTCCTAGCTATTGTAAACAGTGCTACGATGAACACTGGGGGCACATATGTCTCTTTCAATTCTGGTTTCCTCGGTGTGTATGATCAGCAGTGGAATTGCTGGGTGATGCCACTCTTGTGGCAGAAAGTGAAGATGAATTAAAAAGCCTCTTGAAGAAAGTGAAAGAGGAGAGTGAAAAAGTTGGCTTAAAGCTCAACATTCAGAAAATGAAGATCATGGCATCTGGTCCCATCACTTCATGGGAAATAGATGGAGAAACAGTGGAAACAGTGTCAGAGTTTATTTTGGGGGGCTCCAAAATCACTGCAGATGGTCACTGCAGCCATGACATTAAAAGGTGCTTACTCTTTGGAAGGAAAGTTATGATCAAACTAGACAGCATATTAAAAAGCAGAGACATTACTTTGCCAACAAAGGTCCGTCTAGTCAAGGCCATGGTTTTACCAGTGGTCATGTATGATGTGAGAGTTGGACTGTGAAGAAAGCTGAGCTCCAAAGAACTGATGCTTTTGAACTGTGGTGTTGGAGAAGACTCTTGAGAGTCCCTTGCACTGCAAGGATATCCAACCAGTCCATTCTGAAGGAGATCAACCCTGGGATTTCTTTGGAAGGAATGATGCTAAAGCTGAAACTCCAGTACTTTGGCCACCTCATGCGAAGAGTTGACTCATTGGAAAAGACTCTGATGCTGGGAGGTATTGGGGGCAGGAGGAAAAGGGGACGACAGAGGATGAGATGGCTGGATGGCATCACCGACTCGATGGACGTGAGTTTGAGTGAACTCTGGGAGTTGGTGATGGACAGGGAGGCCTGGCATGCTGCAATTCATGGGGTCGCAAAGAGTTGGACACGACTGAGTGACTGAACTGAACTGATACTGTTCTCCATAGTGGCTGTACTAGTTTGCATTCCCACCAACAGTGTAAGAGGGTTGGCTTTTCCACACCCCCTCCAGCACTTAATTGTTTGTAGACTTTTTGATAGCAACCATTCTGACTGGCAGGAGATGATACATCATTATGGTTTTAATTTGCATTTCTCTGATAATGAATGTTGTTGAGCATCTTTTCATGTGTTTGTTAGCAATCTGTATGTCTTCTTCAGAGAATTTTCTGTTAAGTTCTTTGGCCCATTTTTTGATTGGGTCATTTATTTTTCTGAAATTAACCTGCATGAGCTGCTAGTATATTTTTGAGATTATTTGTCAGTTGCTCCATTTGCTATTATTTTCTCCCATTCTGAAGGCTGTCTTTTCACCTTGCTTATAGTTTCCTTCATTGTGCAAAAGCTTTTAAGTTTTATTAGGTCCCGTTTGTTTATTTTTGCTTTCATTTCCATTATTCTGGGAGGTGGCTCATAGAGGATCCTGCTGTGATTTATGTCAGAGTGTGTTTTGCTTGTGTTTTCCTCTAGGGGTTTTATAGTTTCTGGTCTTACATTTAGATCTTTAATCCATTTTGAGTTTATTTTTGTGTACGGTGTTAGAAAGTGTTTTAGTTTTTTTCTTTTACAAGTGGTTGACCAGTTTTCCCAGCACCACTTGTTAAAGAGATTTTTTTTTTATCCAGTGTATATTCTTGTCTCCTTTGTCAAAGATAAGTTGTCCATCCATAGGTGCATGGATTTATCTCTGGGCTTTCAATTTTGTTCCATTGATCTATATTTCTGTCTTTGTGCCAGTTCCATAGTGTCTTGATAACTGTAGCTGTTTAGTATATTCTTAAGTCAGGTATGTTGATTCCTCCAGGACTGAACTCTCTTTTTACAGATCAAGAAACTTATGGAGAATTTAAGTAATTTATCAGTACCTAAGTTTATATACCTCAGTGCATGACTTGTGTATCTGTTCATGAGCCCAGGCTCTAGAATGCCCCACTATGAAACTGACTTTGACATTTCTAGTGAACTGCAGCTAAATACCAATCTCACTGCCTGTTAGTTTTCTCTCTAATCGTGTCTATCTAGTTATTTAAAGAGGATGATTTCCCTATGATTATAGCCATGGAATTCTTAATTTACTTCCTCATGCCAAGAGCTGTGAAAGGAATAATATCACCTGTTTTTGTTTTTGTTATTGTTTTCACTGTTCTTTGTTAATTTTATTGGACAGAATTGTAGCTTTTCTGAGCACTTTGGAATTTAAAAAATGATAAGCATGAGTAATGAAGCTAGTTTCTTTATACCTGGGTTTAGTATTTATGGATGACACGTATCCATTATTAAAATGTACAATCATTCTTTCAGCTAATCATATATAGTGAATCTGAGTTAATTTGCTAACTTTTCTGTTCTAAAATATCATAATACACACCTGGAACATTGGCTTCACATGATAATAAAAGTTTAATTCTATATTCTCAACTCTCCATAGTAGTGTTTTCCTAAAACTCTAAAATATTCCAGTTAAAGTTCTCCAACAGAGATTTCTGTGTTGTTGGAAATGTTTTGTCTGTGTTGTCACTTTTATTAGTCACCACCTACATGTGGCTTTGAGCACCTGAAACATAGCTAATGTGACTGATCAACTGAATTTTGAATGCCAACTAATTTCAATTGATTAAATTTAAATAGTCACATGTGACTAGTGGCCATAATGTTGGATTGCACAGTTCTGGATTGCTCATTTAACAGCATTCTTTGATCACTGCTTCTTTAGTTGACATATTTAAATAATCTTTTAAATCAAGTTGCGTTCTTTTTATATTTGGAATGGTTAAGGTATTAAAATTATTAACAGATTTAGACTTTCTACTGCTATTTAAACTTAACCCAGCGTAACAAAAATATATTGTTGATGTTTTATGTATTTAGTGTCTAACTACCTATTATTTTTTGATCCTGTGTTAGATTTTTTATGACTGCATTTTTTCCATGTTGGAACTTTTTTTTTTTGTAGCTGTGATGGATGCTGTCAGAGTACTTCAATATTTAAGCAGAACCCCATGAAATCATGACAGTTAAGAATGCAGTGCAGTGCATCTTTGTAAATCTTAATCAAGCATATAACTTGGGGTTTTAATAAAATTGTAAACATAGGAAGTTTTAAGTTATCATTTTGCACCATTTCAATCCATAAAACATAGAAAAGTGATTGTTGTTTTATCTATCTGCAGCAAAGTAGAGTAATTTTAATAAGCCTTGGAATATATACATTGAATATGATACACATTTTTAAGTTGAGTTTGACATCCAACTTCATGAATAAAAAAGGCCCATTTATCATGCATTGATAGTCACACACATATATTTATCGTATCTGTAAAAGAATGTTATTTTCTGAAACTCTTTTGTCTTACTACATAATAATTGTATAGTATGAGCACTTATAATTATGTTTAGTATATAAAAGACTATTATTACTTCAAATATAACTTTGTATTAATGTTTGTTGGCTAGGATATGGTTTTATTTTTTATTTTTATTTTTAAATGTTTATTTATTTATTTTTACTTTATAATATTGTATTTGTTCTGTCACACATCAACATTAATCCACCATGGGCATATGCGTGTTCCCCATCCTGAACCTCCCTCCCACCACCCTCCCTGTACCATCCCTTCAGGTCCTCCCAGTGCACCAGCCCCATGCATCCTGTATCGAACCTGGATGTGGTTTTAAAATGTTGACATTCTTAATGTGTCCTTATAATTATTGTCATCTGGAAGAAGTTATCAATTCTGTCATGCTTACAAACATCTACACTGAAAATGTATTTAGAATAATATAAATATTACATTTATCAAGCTGATATAAAAATAAAATTAGTGCAGTTCGTTTATCAAATAAATTTGAAAGGCAGTTATTATTTTGAGAAGCTATAATGCTTTCTTGTTCATAAGAGGCAATGTTTAAGAAAAATTTGGAGTCTTTCACTTAGTGTCTAGCTCCTAAAAACCATCTCTTCTGCATTTCCACTAAAATAGCCCATAAAACACATCACTAAAGAGAAAATCATACACAGTGAATATTGGACTCATAATCCATCTATATTCAGAATCATACAATAGGAGACCAAAGGGAATAGCTTGGCCAGTTCAGCAACAGGAGTCTCCACAGCTGCCTGTGAAGTAGACACTGATCACATCCCCACTTACCTACATAGGACTGTTTGCCTGGGGTCCTTGGGGAGTAGCAAGCAGAGCATGATTTCAACCTGCCTTGGCTCCTGAGTCTATGCCCTTAACCTAAGCTTTCTGTAAATGCTTAGCTGTCCCTACCCTGAGAGAAACTGTAGACTAACAGGAAAGGATAGATTTGTGAGCAATTAAATGCAGTAAAGGCACTTGATTAGACTTACATAAGCTGCTATAAATGCATCAGAGAAAGTTGCTAATTCTGTAAAAGGTGGGGAGGAGATAAGACAGAAACTCTGTTTTTTTTTTCTTTCTATTTTTTTAAAGTTAGTGATTAGCTATTTTCAGTGGCTTCTCAGCACAATCCATGGGGCCTGGCAGAGTCTTGGTATGTAATAATTACAGAATGAATAAATGAATTAGTTAGTCAATTAATCTATTAATAAATGGGAGACTTTACAGAAAATCATAATCAGAGTGTTCAAGGGATCGTGAAATGTTATGAGGAAACTAATAATATTAGGCTTAAAAGAAAGATAATCTCCGTACTAGTAAAACTCTTTCAGATAACTGAAAACCAGGTAAATTTTTCCTGTATGACTTCAGAAGATGAAAGTAGGACAGATTAATATCACTTACAATACAGCAAATCTGATTCAAAATAAGAAAGACTTGGGCTTCCCTGGTGGCTCAGTTGTAAAAGAATGCACCTGCCAGCAAAGGAGATGCAGTTTTGATCCCTGTGTTGGGAAGATACCCAGGAGAAGGAAATGTCAACCCACTCCAGTATTCTTGCCTAGGGAACCCCATGCACAGAGGAGCCTGGTGAGCTAGAGTCCATGGGGTCACAAACGAGTCAGAAATGATTTAGTGATTAAATAACAACAATAAGAAAGACTTAAGCTAAGAATCATTCTCGTTTGCATCTTAATTAATGAATAAACTTGGTACAAATGAACTTTGATTCTTCTCAAATTGTTTATATTTTAGACCCATCCGTTTTTAACTTATTAATGCAATATATTAATGAGGTTTTAGAGTAAAGATTTTTATATGACCAATTCAGAAAT